>NW_013952895.1:246507-247746 GCF_001266775.1 Austrofundulus limnaeus
ACTATATATGGCTAAGCCCTTATTACAATCATCTTGGGTATTTTTTTCACTCACCTTGCGCAGCTTTCCATAGTCAATGAGCTCTGGACGATGCCGATGAATGAGTGCACAGAAACCCAAGCCATCTTTCCAGCTGATGGAACAAAGATCAGAAATTATTAAGTAAAAGGCAATGAAGTAAAACAAAAGGAATGTGATTGTGGAAGAGTGTTGTTTTACATTACCAGTTCCAAGAAGATTTTGTGTGTGCTGTATGTTGAATGTATTTTATATGTTCAAAATAACATGTCATAGGCTATGTTCACTCGGCAGGTAAATGTAACCCATATCAGATTTTTTCTGACAATCCGTAGATTTTTTTTCCTGAATGTGACAAATCTGATTATTTCAAATCTGACCCAGTATCAGTATCATCAGTATGTGGTACTGAATCTGATACATCCGATGTTTTTCAAAACAACCTCAGTCTGAATGCTCGTGTCACATTTTATCTGACTTGATTCTAACCYCAAGTCACGCAGTTTAAATTTTGTAACTCCACACATCTTCAGCTAAAGAGCAGAAGTTCAGTTGCTTTCTCATTTTTCTTTTAATTTTCCATGACCTGGATGACTGAGAAACCAAAGAAATATACAATGGTAACGTCCATCTCGGACAGTATAGATAAAGTCATTATATCGATACTTTATTTCCAGCACGTCACTCCTGTTCTATAAATACTTGCTGCACCGGCCCAGCTGGCCAGAGTCCAGTTCAAATGCAAACAGTGACCTAAACATGCAAACAGAAGTGAAGTTAATCAGCTCTTCTGGAACAACAACTTCAGAACTGACATACTACTTGTAGTACCTCTTCTGTAAACAGATCTTTTTCTTTTAAATCATATAGGTAACTATTAGGTCTGTGAAATTAATCGAGCTAACTGATTAATTTTAGTGCTGCATGGGCATAGATTAAAATTTTTAAGCRCGATTAAAATTTACAATCACTTTACTATGGCTGAATATGTTTTTGTACATTGCAATGCACTCAGTGCATGCCAGGTCATGTTTGTAAATGAGAAGTGGTTCTCAAACAGTTTACCTGGATAAATAAAGGTTAAATAAATAATATAAAAAACTCCATGTATAACACATTATGTACAGTTTTTTTCTTTTTGTCTTCTTATGGCTTATACTATAGAGCAGTGGTTCCCAAACTTTTTATCTTCTGACCCACAAAATATCCATGGCAAAAACT
>NW_013952895.1:248228-255096 GCF_001266775.1 Austrofundulus limnaeus
GTTTAAGATTAATCGTGATTAATTCACAGCTACCTTGGAATTAATAGATTAAAATTTTTAATCATTTGACAGCCCTAGTAAATATAYATGAAACATAAATGTGAATTAGCACAAAAGTAAGGATATTTGTTATTAGATAATTTTTGTTGTAACAATGCTTATTGGAAATAAATCTTATAGTGGGGACCTGATTAGCAGCACCTGGGGGCACCAGAAGCTCAAAACAAGAGTCAATAACAGCAGAATAAACTGTTCAACAATGACAAGAACAACCCACATCCTCTACTGCTCATCCCACAAATGCATGTTCCTTACAAATGTGGCACCATTTAAAAGGGAAATYACCAGGCTTTCAAAAGTATACGATTTCTTATCAAGAAACATTGTTACAACAAAGAAACGATCTACCAAACACTAATTTTCTTACTTTTTGTGCTGAGTGTATTTGTCTCAGGTGTGAATCAGCAGACTAACTAAGCTCCGTTGAACTTGACCTGATAGCATTTATTTCTTTTTCTTTATTTCATTTTTAATAAATCACAAAAAAAACTGACTTGTTCAATTTGTGAGTCTCTTGCTATTACAGAGAATCCACCACAGAGAGTTTAATTTTGAAATGTGTTTTGTTATCAAAATGTGTACATATGAAAAAGTGGAAGAATGAAGACAACCTCCAGTAAAAACTGAAAAACATCACAGTTCAATGAAATGTTTCTGTAGGCTGGTGTTAGATTCTTTGTTTGACATATTTTTAGTTTGACTCGCTTTGGATCGTTGATTTTTGTCCTTAGTTCTGAGGGCAGCAGATCTTAAAAACAGCACCAACTCCATCTGGTGCTCAATTTGGAAAATTGACTCCTACTCTCAATTTCCAGTGCAACAAAGACAGATTATTTAAATCTCTTTACTGCAACTAAAAGAGCCTGCTAAAATCTCTCTTACAAGGCTGCTTAGAACTTTCTCTACCTGAAATGATGCATTAAATAATGTAGTGGTGTTTTCCTGACAGAAATGTGCTGCTCATCTCTCACACAGAGACAACATCAAAGCCCTGACCTCTGATGATCCACATCTCCTGCATCTCACTTTTAGTTTCTACTGAAATTACCTTCTTGTTTTTCCTCAGCTTATATCCACATCTGAGCATCACACAGATCTGCTCTCAGTAACTGAACACAGATATTGAAGGATCTGTGGCAGATCCAGACTTAACAGAACTCAGTTATGAAAAAAAGAAAATCATGCTGGGATTCGATACTTAAACCTAACTAGAGAAAATGCTTGCATTTAACAAATCAACAAAAATGATCTTGTTAAGTACCATCTTTGTCTGTTTATGCAATTTGATTTTCACTTCCTGCTGAAAGAGAAATATTTTTGCAATAAGCTGAGTGATATCTTGTGATGTGACCATGTGTAGTGATGTTTGTCTTTATTGTTAGCAAAATATTTCATAAACCACTCAACAAATTGTAACGTACCTTTTAGAAAAAGTAAGCTGCCTCAGCAAAGTGATTGTATCATACACAAAAATGATTCAACCTATAAAGTTTACAAATATTGTGCAGAAATGTGATGTGTTAGTTAGTAGCTGACAGTTATTTACAACACATAGGCTGTGTCTCAATTCATGGGCTGGGTCCTCATGAGTGCGCATTTGTCGGCGGCAGAAGTTCCTGCTCCATGCGGAGGACTGTCCCAATTCGAAGGCTCCTCATCATGYGACCGAGGAAAGCAGCCGACAAACTCTCAAAATCCGAGGACGCATCTGTGTATCCTCACCGGCCGAGGATATCCCAGGATTCAATGCGCAGGCAGCAAAATCAACAGAGAAATGAAGACGGTGGAGTTTTTTTTTTAACGAGTCAAGGTAGTTTGGAAATTCACCACAGACCAAAGAATTTATTTTTAAAAGTAAGTTTTGCAACTTAGCTGATGAAATTTATGCTACAATAAGATGTTAAATAAAAAACGTAACTACAATTTACGAGATTAAAGTCATATTAGGAGAAAAAAGTCTAGCCTTTACATGAAAGCATGCAGTTATCACTGCATTAAAATGAGGAATGTTGAGAAACTTGTCAAGTTGTTCTTTAGTATTGCTTAAAAATAAATAGTTAATCTTTTAGCACATTAGCTTCAAATTATCAGTAGCAGGACTTTGATGTGCATACGACGATATGATAAACTGAAACCGTATTGTAATTAAAGGATCCAATGACAGATTTAGTCATCACGTAGCTCCATCCATCCATCCATCCATTTTCTTCCGCCTATCTGGGGTCGGGTCGCGGGGGCAGCAGCTTCAGAAGGGAGGCCCAGACCTCCCTCTCCCCAGCCACTTCTTCCAGCTCCTCCGGGGGAACTCCAAGGCGTTCCCAGGCCAGCCGAGAGACATAGTCCCTCCAGCGTGTCCTGGGTCTTCCTCGGGACCTCCTCCAGGTGGGACGTGCCCGGAATACCTCACCAGGGAGGCGTCCAGGAGGCATCCTTACCAGATTCCCGAGCCACCTCAACTGGCTCCTCTCGACGTGGAGGAGCAGCGGCTCTACTCTGAGTCCCTCCCGGATGACCGAGCTTCTCACCCTATCTCTAAGGGAGAGCCCAGCCACCCTGCGGAGGAAACCCATTTCGGCCGCTTGTATCCGKGACCTCGTTCTTTCGGTCATGACCCAAAGCTCATGACCATAGATGAGGGTAGGAACGTAGCTCGACCGGTAAATCGAGAGCTTCGCTTTCTGACTCAGCTCTCTCTTCACCACAACGGACCGGTACAGCGCCCGCTTTACAGCAGACGCTGCGCCAATCCGCCTGTCGATCTCCCGCTCCGTTCTTCCCCCATTCGTGAACAAGATCCCCAGATACTTAAACTCCTCCACTTGAGACAGGGCGACCCCCCAGAGAGAAGGCACTCTGCCCTTTTCCGGCTCAAGACCATGGCCTCGGATTTGGAGGCACTGAGCCTCATCCCGGCCGCTTCGCACTCGGCCGCGAACCGCTCCAGCGAGAGCTGCAGATCTCGCTCCAATGAAGCCARCAGGACCACATCATCCGCAAAAAGCAGAGATGCGATCCTAAGGTCACCAAAACGGATCCCCTCAACACCTCGGCTGCGCCTAGAAATTCTGTCCATGAAAGTAATGAACAGAATGAGTAATGATCACGTAGCTCATTTGGATGAAATTATATTAATCTAACAGTGACCCAAGTCAGTGTGGACTACTTTTTAAACAAAGACACATGGCTGTACACAGCAGGTGTGGGGAAAATAATGAGGAAACGAGGAACGGAAAATTGGCACGTCATTTAAGATTATGACTGTATTCTTGTAATATTACGACTTTATTCTTATAATACGATGACTTTGTCGTAATAATAAATAAATCTCATTGTGTGGCCCTAATATTCCGTCGTAGATACTGGAGCTAAACCTGAATTATTAACGTTTTATTTATTTATTTATTTTTTATTTACCTATAACGTTTTAACTGTGAAGTTATTCTTCCAGTAAAAAGGACCCAGCCCATGAATTGAAACACAGCCATACTTTGAGATATTTTTTCTACCCTACATAAATTTTGCAAACTTCGTGAGCTTCGTAAGCAGTAGAGGAGGTGACCACAATTATTTTATGAAGCTAGAAGAATAAACAAAGAAAAATTCATGCCGACTTGGATAGAGGAGGTGGATAGCGATTTTACAGCTTCAGTAGCTGCTGTTGTTACAATCTCCAGACACGGTCAGTTACTTGTTTTTTTTTTTACCTACATAAATTTCATAAGCTTTTGTGGGAGCGGGTGCAAGCAAGAGGCAGGGTATACCTGGATGGGCCTCCAGCCCACAATCAGTCCCAGGAGCACAGAGACAAACCATTCACTCTCACTCACACCTAGGGACAATTTAGAGCTAACCTACCATGCATAAATGATCTGTGGGAAGAAACAAAAGAACAGAAATTCCAGAAATCCACACCTCAACAGGGAGAACACGTAAAACACACAGAAAGGCCAAGAGGTGAACCTGCAACTTTCTTGTTTTTCAGGAGACTTCGCTAACCCATTACTCCCAATTAACTCTATTGGTCTAAATAAACAAAACAGGATTTTAACTGTGCTATAAACATGTTTTATAGTGTGAAAGGTCGCATATTTTTTAAAATAAATCATAACGATGTAATAATTACAAATTTGAGTTTGTCATGTTGTCCACTTTTACCTGATGTGAAAATTTTGGATGTTAACGTTCTTGTAGGGAGCAGTCTTTCTCTGGCACCACAGCAGGAGGCCCTCTTTGGCAGACGTTTCTGTGGTAGCAAAAAAGGGATTATTGTGAAGTCAAAGAAACTTGTAGGCATTTTTCTTTGACTAATCCCTGTTTAGTAATGGATTAAGTGGAGGTGAAGTGAAAGGAAACCATGTGTGGCTGCTCAGATATTTCACGCTCTCATGCCTCTACCAAAAACAAAGCTGTATTCTTCAGTGTAACATACTCAAAAGCAAACTAAAAAAAATTCAATAAAATACAAATCAAAGATTCAAATATCAAAAGTACAATGATTTCTGATTTTTTTAGACCCAATAAATATCTAAAACAGAAAAATACACATTACCTTCAACAGAAATATCTTGGATGGCAAAGCGGAGAATAATGGTCCAGATCATTCCCAGAGTCATCTTAGCATTTCCATCTACAATCTCTACAGGAAAGACAAACAAATGGCATATTAGGCTTTACACATAAATAACCATGTCTAGCAGTACCTTATCTGCTGTGACATCAGCCACTGAATACAGAGAGAAAGAAAACTCTTTGTCCAGGCTAGGATAATTGCTAGCCAAGAGTTCCAGTCTTTATCATTTTTCAGCTCTTTAAATAAAGCATACTGGTGTGAAAGAAYGCTACATTAGCTAATATTTTATCTTCAAGTACATACTAATACACCAACACAGGTGGTTTATATTGATAAAGATAAGGCAACTGAATGTATTTCTCTGACTCTTTGAATCAAACATTCCTAAATACCCCTAAAGAGGTGGAATCTCTCAAAAAGTATAGATGGGTCAAGGTTTACCAGTCTAAAAACACATTTTAACAGGGGTAGACATAAGGATTTTTTTCAGGTTGACCTGTTGATGAAATCTGGTTGTCCGCAAAACATTTTGGTTGTCCAAAAAGAAAAAAACTCAATTAAAATGTAATTTAATAGGTAAGCTATATTGTTCTGTATACAAAGTTTACTATATACAAATGTTCTCAGTCAGCAGGTTAACAGTTTCAGGAGCTGCTGGAGTAAAACTCCTCCTCATCCTCTTCTTTGAGATAGAGAGCAAAAATCAACATCCAACAACCATAAGCTTTCTGCTTACAGGACCAATATTTTAATTTAAATAGTAGTATAGCCTACTGTCTACATGACCTTACTAAAGCTACAGTTTAGTGCTCTTAGGACTGAAGACTTTCTGGATAAAGGGGCTTTAAACAGCTCTTCTGTCATTTTAGTGTTTTCAACTGAGGAGCTTTGATGTATTTATTTTAAAAAATATTATAGCACAAGAAGTTCTCTGCATAGAAAATAAAAAACTATTTATTTTTTACTGTTTATTTTAACCAAAGGGACAAGTTTCTCCACTATAATTGTTGTATAATGTAAAGGCATTGAAACACCTGGTTAAAATTAGAAGATATTTAAGATTAACTACAAGCACCTGAAGCTGACTCAGAGAACTCTGATTTTAGAAGAAAATCAAAGTCAAACGTTGACGCGGTTTTGTTGTGCTCGTAAACACACGGTGTTACAGGAGAAATGCTGCGAGGTGCTTTTAGAAATATAATTTATATAAAATATGACGTAATTCTCAGTGGAAAATAACTCAGGTGAACACCTCCCGGGAAAAGCCTCAGCATTTCCTGGACTGAGTGAAGCTGACCCCCCACCCACAGAGAAAGAAAAAAGGCAGCGGTGTCAGTCAGACAGCAGGACCCGCCCTGCTCTGTTCTGATTGGGTAAAACTTTGACTGCGGTTCTCTTTATTGGGTGAAAGAACAGTCAGTTTAATTCCTAGCTGGCTTTAACAAGTTTTTTTTCTCCGGTTCATTTTTACAGTGACGAACACCCGCTGCTTTTTTCTTGGTTGTCCACTGGGAGGCGGGATCTGATTGTCCGAAACGAAAATAGGTTGTCTCGGACAACCTAAACAATGGTTATGTCGACCCCTGTTTTAGTATTATGCTCCTCAACTGAAAATTGGGAAGACTTTAACTATATCATCTACAGCTGATATTAACAACAGATTTGAAGAATTTGGAGAAATCTGAGTTCAAAAAGGCTGAAAGTCGATTCTGGGTGGTCATGATCTTCTGGCCACTGAATTTAAAACGGGTCTGATTCTGTTCTGGACATCACTGCATGGGCTTAAAAACACTTCCACAAATCATTGTTTATAAACAAAGTACACCATACCATTTACAAATGCTGGGAAAAGCTCCATCATGCAAAGAGGAAGCACAACGAGAACACTATTCAGAAACTGGTCCAAAGCTCGTTTGAAATGGACTGAGGAAAAGTGGGAAACTTGTTCTGCGGTCAGATGGAATAAAAACTGAGATTTGTTTTTGAAAAATAAAGACACTTCTATTGTAAAGAAAAGAGGGAACACCCAGCCTTTTATCAGTGCACAGCTCAAAAGCAAACCTCTTTCATGGTTTGAGGTTGCATTAAGCATTAGTGCTTCAAGCATGGGCAGATTACACATCTAGAGAAGTACCATCAATGCAGAAAAGTACACTCACCGGCCACTTTATTAGGTACACCTGTCCAACTGCTCGTTAACACTTAATTTCTAATCAGCCAATCACATGGCGGCAACTC
>NW_013952895.1:256087-257171 GCF_001266775.1 Austrofundulus limnaeus
GAGTTGCCGCCATGTGATTGGCTGATTAGAAATTAAGTGTTAACGAGCAGTTGGACAGGTGTACCTAATAAAGTGGCCGGTGAGTGTATATACAACTTTTAAAACAAAGTACTGTATATTCCTATCCAGATGATGTCTTTTTTCAGGGAAGGCCTTGCATATTTCAGCAGGAGAAAAACTTCATACAGCATTCATTACAGAAGCATGACATTGTATTGGAGTCCAGGTAATGAAATGGCCTGACTCATAGGAAGGCAGTTGAATAGTCAACAAAGAGACTAAGGACTTATTAATGTATATCCACACATATGTATAAATCRTTTTACTAAGCACTGAATACTTTACTGACTACTCAGCCTCAGAATAAATTTCATTATACAGTAGACRTTTGTCAGGCAAAGTTGTAACCAAATTTAAAGAATCGTTTACGGGTATCTGTACAAGGCCCACAACTAGCAGTTTAAAAAGTACGTGTACTTGTTCAAAATGCCCTGATACCTGGTACCAACACCTTTGAGTGTGTGTGTACACACACTCATATTATAAAGACYTCAGCAGACTCCAGTCTAAATGCTTTATGCAATCGATGCGACCCGCATGCGCAGAAGATGATGTAACGTTACATTCCACGYTACAGAAGTAAATATGGATGCTACATGTGTATCGATTCTGAAGCTGTTGTTCAGTCAGAGCTGATGATGTAATTATTTGACGCTTGTTTATTTCAGTGTTTACATTTTAATGTGCCTCTGGCTGGCTGCTGTGTTGGAGCATGTTTTTATGGGATGAGTATAGATCCAGTAACTAATCAGATGTTCCCATCATATATTTGTGTGGATTTTGCATCATCCGGGACATGGAAAATTAAAAGAAAAAAGATGAAGCAACTGGAAGTCAAGGTTGGTATCACTATTATTCCTTGGATCGATCTGTGTACACCCACCTCACTGACGTAAAAGTTGGAATAAAATTTTGACTTATACAAACCTCGGATATGTAGCAGATTTAGTACAGGATATTTCACTTAAAGGGATCCACGATTAGT
Source organism: Austrofundulus limnaeus (assembly GCF_001266775.1). Lineage (NCBI taxonomy): Eukaryota > Metazoa > Chordata > Actinopteri > Cyprinodontiformes > Rivulidae > Austrofundulus > Austrofundulus limnaeus. Next base: position 257,133 of record NW_013952895.1, read on the forward strand.
TGTAACATTAAACTTTATTTGATAAACATTAATTTTAAC
>NW_013952895.1:259299-260755 GCF_001266775.1 Austrofundulus limnaeus
ATAATAAATAGTTTACAGCACTTTTTAAAATAAGTATTTTCATATTTGAAACATGTTGCAGCAGGAGGCAAATGGAAATACTGGCAGTCTCATGTGAAAAAACAACATCTCAATCCACCCTTTGGTCTCACCCCCACTGGTCAAACTCCTCTCCTCTGACTGAYGCCTGAAATTATTTGACAAGCAGCAAAAATCTTCAGAAAGAAGAAAAAGATGTGAAAGTTGAATGTAGTTTGGCAGCTATAGAGAAACAGCATGATTGGGAATTAGATTTGAGAGATTTTATAGTTAGGCTGTAGTGTAGTGTGTTTAGTTGTCCATTTTAGTCAGTTTGAATCAAAACAATGTGGTGATTTTAAACAAGGAGCTACAGCTAATTGAAACTGCACACGGAACAATTTTTACCCAACCCCATCACAAACGCACTAGCCCAGGTGTTTCCTATGATGGAAACTGAAAAAGGACTCAAAGCCATTCTGATGATTTATATGTAAAACTTAACATGGTGTGCTGACTGCAGCACGGCTGTGAATGAACTCTCCACGTACAGTTATCTACGAGTAGTCAATGATGAAAATCCCTTTTAACAGGTCATCCCATTTGGCTGCCTTCAGTAATCATTTGTTTCTCCATTTAATCCAATCAGGCTTGGAGCGCGGCAGCTCAGCTGTGACCATAATTTGCCTGTCAGTTTTCTGGAAATGTCATGAGGTGTAAACGATGGCTCAGATTAAATCATGAAGCAGAAAAAGTCAAGCTTGTTGGTTCGTGATGACACACAGATCAGGGGGAGATTAGCTTTAATGAACATGACTGACTCAGAGGGGATGATCACAAAGCCAGTTAATGCCTTTTGAAACCTCCTTTCATCCCTCACCCACAACAAACCCGAGTGAATTCTGTAGACCTGTGAATTGGGCTAGTCCCATTCTAAAGTACTGCTAAAAAGTGGGCCTGAATGATTAGGAGGTGATTCCATGAAACTAATCCGTCTGGAATGCTTGTCTGCCACTGACACACAACACTGCAAAATGCAGAACTGCCTTCAATTGGTGTCTTGTTCTGATCCAAAAGTCTTTTACCAGCACATTTTGTAAATTTATAGAAGTTATTATTATTGCCCACTGCCTAAAGGCAAAGGCAGACAACTACAGTTAGTGGCAATATTTTAAACAAATCTTGTGCAATCCATTAGTGCTCAGAATATAAATGGGGGATCAGTTTCAGCTATTACCATACTCAATTCAGGTCAGTATTTGAAAAACTAACGTTGCCTGTTTGTGTTTTTAAACATCAGTTAGCTGTGGAAGTCATCTTGAATTGGGTTGACTCCAAAAGCTCATCAGCTGTACACTCACTGGCCACTTTATTAGGTACACCACGCTAGTAACGGGTTGGACCCCCTTTTGCCTTCAGAACTGCCTCAATTCTTCGTGGCATAGATTCAACAAGGTGC
>NW_013952895.1:261720-264204 GCF_001266775.1 Austrofundulus limnaeus
ACGTTCAAAGGCACTCAAATCACCTTTCTTCCCCATACTGATGCTCGGTTTGAACTGCAGGAGATTGTCTTGACCATGTCTACATGTCTAAATGCACTGAGTTGCCGCCATGTGATTGGCTGATTAGAAATTAAGTGTTAACGAGCAGTTGGACAGGTGTACCAAATAAAGTGGCCGGTGAGTGTAGATGTAAATTAAAGTTGATACATCATGCTTTTAAATAATCCTTTTTCACATTTAAATCATTGATTTAGGGGTCTATAGAAAGTGGAACTTTAATGATTTGGTTTGAATTCCTCCTTATTGTAACTCCACAAGCCCCTCTTTCACCCCTTTTCTGAGGTGTGTCTCATATCAACTCATTTTAAGGCTGTCTTTTTAAATCCAAACACACTCCCCTCCCCCCGATATATTGTGCATCCGTAATATGTCCCCATTAAGCTAACATTTTCTTACCATATCATACCATCTTTATTTATACAGCACTTTAAACACCCATAGGACCAAAGTGTTGAACACATAACAAAACATGCATACATTCATAAAATCAATAAAAAATGAAAATAAAACAAAAACACTACAAATTGTGTTCAAATGACAGAGAGAAAAAAATGAGTTTTAAGAAGAGATTTAAAAACAGATGGGGATGACGCCTGTCTGATGTCCAAAGGAAGGTCGTTCCATAATTTAGGAGCTGCCACAGAAAAAGCACGGTCACCTCTAAGCTTACGCTTTGTCTTGGGCACAGTCAGGAGCAGCTGATCAGCTGACCTGAGGGATCGAGAGGGCCTATAGGGTTGTAGCAGATCGGACAGATACAGCAGAGCAAGACCATTAAGAGCTTTAAAATCAAATAACAAAACCCTAAAACGAGTCCTAAAATATACGGGCAGCCAGTGCACGGAGGCTAAAATGGGAAACGTGATCAAACTTTTGTGTGCCAGTTAAAAGATGTGCAGCGGCATTCTGTACCCTCTGCAGCTGTGAGATACAGGACTCACTGATGCCTGTATAAAGTGTGTTACAGTAGTCCAGCTGAGTGGTAACAAAAATGTGGACTACCATTTCAAAATGTTTGAGAGAGAGTTGGCTTTATTTTAGCCAGCTGCCTCAGATGGTAAAAACTTGATTTCACAACTGTTCTGATCTGGTTCTCTAACTCAAGTTCAGTATCAACTTTTATGCCTAGATTAGTAACCAAAGGCTTGATGTACTGGGACAGTGAACCAACATCCACATCAAGTGTCTCAGTGGAGCTTCCAAAGATCATCACCTCAGTTTTGTTTTCATTAAACTTTAAAAAATTCACTGCCATCCAGGCTTTTATTTTCTCTAGACATAAAAACAGAGAGCTCAGAGAGTTGGTCTCCTTTTTCTTTAATGGGACATATATTTGGGTATCTTCAGCAAAACAATGAAAAGCGATACCAAATTTTCTAAGTATAGAGCCAAGAGGAAGCAAGTACAGCGTGAAGAGGACGGGTCTTAAAACTGAGCCCTGCGGGACCCCACACAAAAGAAAAGCAGAAGAGGATACACTGTCACCAAGACGGACACAGAAAGTACGTTCAGCTAATTAGGACCTAAACCAGTCTAGAGCTGTCCCACTGATGTATCCCAGGTGCTCCAAACAATGAAATAAGATCCTATGGTGCACTGTGTCAAAAGCAGCTGACAGATCCAAAAGCACGAGGACAACAGTCTCCCGAGTCTGTTGCTAAAAATACATCATTAAAAACTTTTTAAAAAGGGTAGACTCTGTACTGTGTAAAGATTTAAATCCAGACTGTTTTTAAAGTTTCATTAAAAACCGTGTAAAGTAAAATGTAACATTTTCTTTTTTAAACATTATAAATGTCATAAATGGATTGTTGTAAAAGAGTAAAAATTCTCTCAACTGTAGATATTTGAACAGTGGAGATACAATTTAATTTGTGTAACAAGGTATCTGTGTTTCAGGGTTTTCTGGGCGTCTTAAAGGGCAGCCTTGTGATGTCACGCAGCTGCCTTCAGTATAACCCCGCCCCCTGTTGCTCTAAAGGAAAAGAAATCAAACATTGTTTCCTCGGTTAAAGGAATGTTCAGGGTCGTGGGCGTGGTTTAAGCCCCTCCAGCGGACACGCCCCCGCATTCCAGACCACAGCTAACTGATATTTTTTCATTACTTTTAACACATAATTTTTTAAGGTTAACAGTATTTTTAATTGTTCAAACTTGGCTGGGTAATTTTTAAACACATTTCTGTGGTGTGACAACCTCAGAGCACACATTTATTTTTACTTTACACGGTCTTTAAAAATTTGTCTAGTTGGTCGCAAGATATGTCATTCAGCAGCAAGCCATAATTATGACCCCCGCACGCGAAGYGTAAGCGGGAGTCATATTGTTTTCGTACTGTTTATTTTTTTATTTTTCCAGTGATTTTTGGTCAACCGTAGCACAAAAATGGCTGCACCAATCAACATGAAATTTGGCAGGGCTGTA
>NW_013952895.1:265446-273530 GCF_001266775.1 Austrofundulus limnaeus
ATTAATAACATTATTATCATCATATTGGAATATGTATAAGCTTTAGAACGTATAAAAATGTCAGAAAGCTGTGTTATGTACCCACAGGAAAGAAAATGCCTCTTTTCACAAGTAAACAGATTTTATTTTATTTATTTCGTGGATGTGAACTTAAGCTAATAATAACTGTTTAAAACTAAAATAAGCTTATAAAGCTGATGTAATCCCTAATTATTAAATTAGCCAGTAGATATTAGCTTCTGTAACATGCAGAGATAGAGTAAGTATTTTGTACAGACTGAATCATGTTATAATTTACTACAAATTAAATATTATAAGCTGGTATTTCCTCTGGTTTCTGTATGTACAGACTAAAATCTCTGCATGAATTCTAAAAATGTATTTTAAATCTCAGCTACAGATGAGATTCTGATCATTGCAATTAGCTGCAACTAGTAGAACCTACATAAACAGAAATTAAATCGTAAAAAGTTAGTTACAAATTCACTAACTAGTTAAAGACCTAAATTAGCAGAAATACAAATTGAAATTGTATTTTCTAACTGCTTTTTTCTCTCCTCCTTTTAGTTCAGTCAGTGGAGGTTTAGCTCCGTCTCTTGGATCAACTCTGAACAAGACATGAACATGAATCTGTGATTTATGAATTATTTTAAGTTGTGTTCACTTACGTGGTCACATTACACCTTCAGGTTTGGTTTGACTTCTGTGTTAAAGTTTTGGTAATAAACTGCACAATGAGTGAAAGGTCTGAGCCACAATGTGTAGAGGGAAGTTAAGAGGGACGGAGGGATTTGTTCATAGAAAAAACCCACCGCATTGTCCTTTTTGACATCTGGTAAACGTTAATATGCTAAATATTAGCACTTTATCTTCTGCCAATTTCTTTCTTTGTTTAGAGCAGAGGAGCCCAAAGTGGGGCCCGCGGGCCAAATTTGGCCCGCCAAACCTTTTGATTTGGCCCACCAACAGTTGCCAAAGTTACAAGGTTGTAACCTGTTATCCTATGTAGAAACACAGTATTTCCATTGGTCAAATGACTATATAAAATGGCTGTAGTGAAGGTAGTTTTCATTCATGGTGCTGACTTTATCTTTGATTATAGGATTAAACATGAAACATGAAATAACAAGAAATATTTAGATCAGATTTAATGCCACATGTAGATTTGCACACTTTATAAGGCCACACAAACTCATATTTTATCATTTTATGAAATTTCCCATGAGTCTTTGCTATTTGAGTGTATGGCAGACTTTCTCCAAGTGCCCAGACAAAAACAAAAGAGGGCCATTGCACAGCTTAATCATTAAAAATAAAGGACTTTACTTTTAAAAAAGTATTTGTATTCCATGTATTATATTACCGCATTTGGCCCACAGTCCTGGATAGATTTTCATTTTGGCCCTCTCGGGGAAAATGTTTGGGCACCCCTGGTTTAGAGTCTTAGCGGTAGCAGAGCTAAATAATTTGCTGTTTAGAGGTTAGTGCAGCAAACACTTGGTCACAATTGCCGAGAAGTCACTTGGTAAAAAATTATTACGTATTTTGAGAGATTATAGTAAGACAAACAGGTGAGCTCCCTCTTACCTTCTGCGCCAATCGAAACCAGCTTCACTCCTTTACTGGCAATGAAGCCAAGCGCTTTGTTAACATTGGAGATCTTGTGAACTCTCATTTTGCCTCTTTCCGGTTTGGCCAAACGTTCACCTGAAAACAAAGACAAACTTGACAATGACATTTCCTCATTACTTACAGTGTTCATAATTGCCATCATCGTGTTGTGATCTTCAGCTCACACTAGGAAAGTTCACAGCTGAGTGTGAAGAGGCTGGGATGAGGGTCAACACATTTCGTACGATTTCTATGGCCTTCAGTCAGAAAAGAGTGGATTGTTCACTCCAGGTTGGGGGTGATATTCTGTCTCAAGTGAAGAAGTTCAAGTATCTTCGGTTTTGTTCACGAGTGAGGGAACAATGGAGCGGAAGATTAACAGCTTCTGCAGTTTTGCTGCTGCTGTACCGGTCTATTGTGGTGAAGAGGAAGCTGAGCTGTAAGGTGAAAGTCTCTGTTTTACCACTCAGTCTATATTCCTACCCTCACCTATGGTCACAAACTTTGGGTAGTGACAAAAAAACAAGACTGTAGATATAATCAGTTGAAATGAGTTTTGTCTGCAGGGTAGCTGGACTCTCCCTAARAGATAGGGTGAGAAGTCAGAGATGTCCAACTGGGAGGAGACCCTGAAGAAGACCCAGGACACACTGGAGCGATTATGTCTCCTGTCTGGCCTGGGAACACCTTGGAGTCCTCCCAGATGAGCTGGAAGAGGTGGCTGGGGAAAGAGAGGTCTGGGTCTCCCTGCACAAGCTGCTGCCCCGGACAGACGGCTGTTTAATGCAAGTCGACCAAATAATTTGGACACATTTTTTGTTCTGCCAGTAAAAAGTTGTAAAGAGGTCAAAATGTAGCCTTAAAATATATGCTGTCAAATCAGAAATGTATTGCTTTGTAACAGACAATAATTGAAGACTTTCTACAACAAAATACATGTCAATGTACTTCATTAAAAAATAAATAAATAAAATAAAACTTAGTTAAATAAACACATAATTAAACATTTTAAATTACTGATTTGCCAGCTCCTGTAGTGTTGGGTCTTCAATCTTTAAATAACAATCATGTCTTGATACAGAAGATGACGTAAAGTAAGAGGCTTCTAACCTGAGATGACCTCTAGCAGCAGCATGAGTTTCAGTCCATCCCGAAAGTCCTCCTCGATGTTCTCAATCTGTGTCCCAGCCTTTCTCAGGTGAGAGTTGCACCAAGCTGTAAATGTCTGCGGGAATGACGAGATAAAAGACAGACATCAGTATTTGAAATGACAGACATGAGATCTGATGATAAACAGCGTGTGGCTACTCTTGTCCATTATTCTTCTTCAAAAGTAAGTGAAAAACCTTTTATATTCTGCTGCTGTTTGTTATTTATTGTTTGGATGTAAATACTTTTGAACAAGCTTTTGTTGTGTTTGGTGGGTGGGTGGGGGGGGGCATGGGAATACTTGCAGATTTTTAACAGTTGTATTTTATTCACATTGGTAATCTGGGTATATGATTCCTCTAGTTATTACCTTTCATTAGAGTCCTCAGAAGTCTCTGTGTTCAAGTATTTAGGAGTTACAGCCTTTTGAATTTGTGTATAATTACTGGGACAAAATTGGACTCATTTGGACACTTGGAAAAATGCATGGACAAACTCTCATAAATTATGTCCAAAATACTGATTTTCGTAGATATTGGTAACACATTTGAACTGGTAAAAGGAAAGACGTGATGCATAGCGTTGTTTAAGTTTCCACTCCCTACCTGCTTCTTTTTATGTGCAACAACATAAATAAAAATAAAAAGAATTTAAGGTGAGGAAAAAAAACTACCTACTAGTTAGTTACAATTTTGACTGCTGAAGTTAAAAATTATGTATGTTACCTGTATAGAGAACAAGCTTTTAGTTTTTCTGCACAAGGTTAAAAACTATCTTGTAAATTAATTTGGGCATTCATTTGTAAACACTTGCCTAAAAGAAGCCCAGTGTCATCTTTGATCTACACAATGATGCAAAATACAATTTTATTCACAATAAATGGTCATTTTCTTCCTGCCCGAGTTTGTTTTTGATCCTTTTGGCCAATCCATCAGCACAGCCATTTTTGGGGGGCAAGCAAGTAAGCATTGTTGAAATAATGCCACTGATTGGACCTGAGTTCTCATTCATCCACTGAGGCTTCTGATTGGTCATGGTTAGTTGATGTTTGGACTTTCAAAAACCCTCCCAGCATCGCTCCAAATGCCAGAACATTAGAACATTTGTAATGTTCTAAACTAAAAAGATTTTCGTCTACTTTTTCTAAATAGTCTCCTGACTCTGAAATTTTTGAACCCCCTGACCAAGTGTTGAGTCTCAGGGTGATCTTGAGACATCAATGTAAGTTATGGTGGTTTCTCACCAGACTGTGACTAGTTGGTGAACAGCATTCACAAGAAAGTCTCTTGAATTAATACTTAGTCCGACAGTTGCAGCCCAGTGAGACACAACCTTTAGCTGTTAGCTTTAATCTCAAGCTCAAGATGGATGAGTTAAGCTCCCTCTTCATTGTCAAGTCTCACTCTGTTCAGTTCTGGTCTGTTTGGTTCTGTTCAGATGTGTGTCTGACCATGGTTTATTAATGCTTTCGCCATGTCATATCTCACTCTGATTCCAAAAGGAATGCCTCTCTGTCCAGGACGAGGTTTGCAGGATAAGTTTGCACAAGTAACACCTTGTCTCCGTCAATCAACCCAAGAGCCAATCCACGAAAAGCATTCTGCTGATGTCAAAATTGTAAGCATGCAATACCTGCTGTTGTGTGCAGTTGGAACAAGAAATGGAGACACACCTGGCAGAGCCTGAACTGAGGGGAACCACATACAGGTAAAACACTGGAGATGGGACTGCTGGATTTGTAACAGCTCTGTGGAAATTTCAGTGTAACGGTATGGCAGAGTTATCCTACAAGAACCAATTACATGTGGTTTTTTCACAACATTTCACCCTTGCAGCTTTTCTTGGCATTCGAACAAGATTGTATTCTGTGCTCTTTTCATTGAACCGCAGCACACTAGAGCTGATAAAAGCAAGCCTTGGGTTCTGCATGATTGCTGGCATGCAAACATTAAGAGGAAACATCTGGAGCAACATCTGAGGTGCCCAACAGGAGCTGGCCTGATGAGCGGGGCCTGTTGTGCACCCTAAAAATGCCTCTTTATTAGTTCCTGGATTAATTACACCCCAAGCCCAAACACCAGACACCGTGTTTCCACCAGAGAGCTGGAAGAGGACCTGCAGGACCGGAGCCAGGTGGTTATAAAAACTAGCACCATCATTCAGTGGTTTGCTACTTTCTGCTGCTGACAAGTCCACTTAAATTGGCTCAGTGGGCTTGTGGAACTTCCACCATGAGATCACACGTGAGGTTCAGGCCCTGTTTGCATGAGAAAAATCTCTGGAAAAGTGTTTTTCCAATGCTTATTGAAGGGGGAAAAAACAGACTTTGCCAATAAAACTTTGTTGTGGAAGCTATTTAGAATGAAGCTGTTTAGGTCAAACCCTGAAAATAGTTAGTTCTTAGAGTGTGCATTGTGAATAACTCAGCTACTACTAGAACTAATTTCAGTTTAGTATATAGAAATTCGAGAAGTACAGCCACTTTTGTGTAAGTTAAGGCTAATGAGCTGTGGTAGCCATCTTGAATCAAATAGACTCCAAAGGTAAACAGTTTAAGACGTGCCTCCACTGATTACTTCCTGAGAAGTAATCAGTGTTTTTAACATGATTTGCAGCTCGATATGAATGAAGAAACACAGATAATTTATTGTCTGTTATTGCAGCCACTCAAACTTCAGCAGGCAACTGTTTGGACAGCTAAGTGGCATTTCTTAGTTTACATATCTAAAAATTAAAAATTGAATAGTCATAATTACATTTGAAATATTTGATTTGTAATTATGGATGTGTGACCCTTCAAATGACAAATCTGGTGATGTAATTTAAGATATCTTGAATTACATTTTGACTAGTCAAAATTCCTTTAAAGGGATCCACGATTAGTTGTAACATTACACTTTATTTGATAAACATATATTTTAACTAAAATAAAGACCGTAAAAATACAGTAGGCTGTTTAGTTTTTATCATTTTTAAAATAAAAGTTTAAAAATATATAACACGGACAGGGACATTTTATTTAAACGCAAAGCATTCTGGGTAAACGATGATGTGGATAGGTCATCGGTGTGAGCAAGCTGTTTCTACCCTGAAGGTTAATCTTGGACAATATCTGACGATTGGCTCTTTTAAATGAAACCAGAGAGCGTTGACAGAGAGGAGAAGGTAGAAATGACTCAGCCTGGAACTGAAAATATGGATAGAGGACCTCAGTTTAGTTTGTTAGTTTGTCGCACAAGCACCGAGCTAATACATATAAGGCAATATAGAGTCGGCGCTAGTGCGAAGGCTAACAGGCTGAGCTGAGGTTCTTCTTCCATGAAGCAGCTCTGTTGTCCTCCATCCATATTTTAAGTTCCAGGCTGAGTCATTTCTACCTTCTCCTCTCTGTCAACGCTCTCTGGTTTCATTTAAAAGAGCCAATCGTCAGATATTGTCCAAGATTAACTGTCAGGGTGGATATAGCTCGCTCGCAGCCTCGCACAGATGACCTATCCACGTCATCGTTTACCCAGAATGCTTTGCGTGTAAATAAAATGGCTCTGTCCGTGTTAAAATATATTTAAATTTTTTTACAAAACTAAACAGCCTACTGTATTATTACAGTCTTTAATTTTCAGTTAAAATAAATGTTTATCAAATAAACTTTAATGTTACAACTAATTGTGGATCCCTTTAAGATATCTTGAATTGTTCTTCTGACTAGACAGAATATAAATACAGATATCTTAAATTACCATTCCATTGTTCCTGGCCAGATCTCATTTTTAGAGATCTAGAAAGATAGTCATACAAAGCAGATTTTATGTGAAAATGACCTGCCATACTGCCATTGCTTTCGACCCTTCTGGGGTCAAAATGACCCACAAGGCCTGAGTGTTGCCTCACTGATAATTTAGACCCACCAGCAACAGAAGTGTTACCTAAATGTTCTTGTTGCAGTGAACTAACTGTGCTAAGCTGTAAGTCATTTGCTGTTACAAATCTGATCAGTTTTTCATATTAAAAAAAGTTTTGTTGAATAAACTAATAAACTTTTAAAGGTGTAAAACCTTCGGACTGCTCCTGCTGCCCTGCTTGCAGCTGTCCTCCTCCTTTTTTCCCCACTCCATTAATCAGCCTCAGTCTGAAAACTATTTCCTGTTTCTCTGCCAGCTCCATATTAGTACAATCCTTTAACTGAAACAAGCCAGCTCATGAGTGCAAGCCCCTGTCAGATCCAAACACAGGTTGGTAGGCAGCCACATTTAGGAAAGAGGAAAGGCAGACTCTGCTGAAAAAGCATCTAACACACAGGTTTTTTTAGATCACAGTCAGAACTCAAGTCTAAGACTCATCTCAAAGCCTCGAACATCTTAATCAAATCATAGAATCATGAAAAAAAGGCTTGAAATATGTTTCTAATGTTTCCATAAAAATGATGGAATAAATTGATAACAGAAGACGTCAGAAGTTTACCTGGTTAGCATTGTTTTTAAATCTATTCTGCAGTAAGAAAACTGCATCGGTGCCTGCAGCTGAACTCTAATGAGAATGAATACTGTCAGGATGATTTGAGGAGGAAATGAGCCTTAGTGCATTCACGGGAGGCAAAGAGTTTTTCTCCCATTAAATCTATTTCTGCTGTCTCAGTTTTACTCACGAGCGCCAGAAAGTGCTTGTGGAAAGAGTCTTGTGTGCCAGAAAAGCAAAGCTGCCAACACCTTTGTCCTACTAAGACTCCCAGATGACTTTGTGAACACACCGCGTGCCACTCCTGCATCTAAGAACAGGAAACTAAAACTAGAATTCACATAAACGCCACAAAATTGGACAATAAGACTGGAAAAATATTGCTTGGTCTGATATGTCTGCATTCACTGGACTCCAACGGTCTCCACATTCACCAGAGCACAATCCAATCAAAAACCTTTGGGATGTGGAGGAACAGGAAGTGAAATTGCAGTTGATAAATCTTGGACAAGTGTGTGATGCCAACATGACAGTGTTGTTCTTCTGATTGCTTCCTTTTGGAAAAACGATGTGGCAAATATTTCCACTGGATGCATCCCCTGACGCAACCTGGGATTAAATCTGCAGATTTAGGATGACAAGACCATGACAACCATGGAGATATGGCAGCCCCCAATGCCAACATGTCAATAGGGACCAGAGACTCTGAGGAATGTTTCCAACATTTAGCTGAATCTATGCCATAAGGCATTAAGGCAGTTCAGAAGACAGTGGGGGTCTAACCTGGTACAAGAAAAGAGAGCCAGAAAAAGTGCCAAATGAGTGCGCGCACACACACACACACACACACACACACACACACACACACACAC
>NW_013952895.1:273540-289259 GCF_001266775.1 Austrofundulus limnaeus
ACACACACACACACACACACACACACACACACACACACACACACACACACACACGCGTATATTGATTAAACTAAGGACTTTATATTGACTTCCATTCATTTTTCTAACTGCATTTATGCCTAACCCAGACATTTTCCCCAACTCTAACCATTACTAGTCTATTCCTAACCCCAACCTTAACCAGGACTTAACACCATTCCTCTAAACACATCTAGTAGAGCACAGTAGAGGTGCAAAAAGAGTGAGGACCGGGAAAATGTCCGCACTTTCCAAAAATGACCCAATTTGTTGGTAAAAAATACATGAAGGTCCTCACTCTGTAGCAGAAACAAGTACACACACACRCGCGCGCACGCTTGTTCATTCTTCTGTCCTCATGGGGACTTTGCATCGACTTCCATTCATTTATCAATTATTTCTATATCGTAACCTCCTATGTCCTAACCTTGACTCTTTACTCTAAACTGAACCATTCCTTTCCAGTGTCACCAATGTGCAGCTCAACAAGGCAGATTGCAACAAACTTTAGGTTCAACACAATTTGCTGTCTTTCTTCAGCAGAAAACACTAACTGGCATATTACAATGCATGTTAATGTTTTTGCATAGTGATCTGAGATTTACTTTTGTTGTCTTGGACGATATAAGGCATAATGCAATATCTTGATTGATCTSCTGGCACTCTGACAACTCTGAATTAATGTTTGTTCTTTTGTTCCTCAGGTGAAGTAGGTGTGGCCCGGAGTTTGCTGCTGCTATACAGACAAGTCAAAGTGTACTAAGTTTATTTAACAAAAAGATCATCTGTGGAAATCCCAGAGACAACAGACAGTAGCAGCTTGCTCTGACAACAACAGAAGCCTGGAGATTCACAAACAAAGAACTCATCAACACAGAAGCTTGCAGTTACACACAAACAGAAAAACAACAGCTGATAAGCCCGGTTAAAGACATCACTTCTACAGCTCATAGTCAACTAGAACCACACAGCTCTCTCTAATATTTTTCATTTAATCTGAAAACACATCTTAAATCAAAAGCACATAAGATTTATGACCAAAGTATGTTCATCACCTGCTTCTGAAGAAACAGGCAATAAGGTTTTTGCACGTGTTTGTCTGTAGTGTTGACTCAAAAACCAGTAGACAAATTTGGAAAACTCAGAAAGTAATGACTAGATGTACAGCTTCAACTGATAAACTTATGAAAACATCCCAATTAGAGATATAGTATTTTAACTCCTGCAAACTTAAAAATGACAAATTTACTCAAACTTACAGGTAATTAGAAAAAGCTTAAGTGGTAGAAGCTGAACGTAATTCACAACACTTCAAGAATTAACACATCTTGTGAGATGTGGTCATGCCAAAACATCTTATAATAAAACTGCCATGAAAGCTGGGTATGCATGTCTTCAAAAAATGCTAGTGCTTTTTGTTTCTAAAAACTATTTTACACATTTTACATTTCATTTTAACAGATATGATTGACAGCTTTAACAAATTTTTCTCTCCATTAGCTAACTACAATTATATTAGTTTCATGTTACAGCTCATCTGTAATGTTTCCGAATTTGGAAAGAGCTAAAACTAAAAGGTGTGTGTCCTGACAAATGTCTGACAATTTCAGACCAAGTACGACAAAAAGCCGATAAGAGGATACAGTCGTCCGGCTGATATCGCTAAAACTCAAACTGCATGCAAATCTATGTGCAGATGCTATTCAAATAAAGCACAAGAATGAAACTGGTCACACTGCGCCACAAGTCACTGTAAGGCTCTGTTTGAACATGTCTTTGTGGTTCAGAGGGTCAGATCAGGAGCGAACTGTGGCACAAAGGCCAGTCTGTCCACATTTTACAAGTGTTTGTTCCCAAACTGAAGCTACAGCTCAGGTGAGTTACATCAAACCTAAACTCACAAGAAGAATTGTGTTTTACATGAACAAAAAGCACTGTTCTGGTCAAATTTAAAGCTGTAACAGCTGTCAAAATTCACAATTATTTTATGTTCTTGATTATGAATTTTGTGCATCATTCATGATAAAAAAAAATCACTTAAAACTCATCATTCACTACCCAAAGTACTACAGAAATCAGTAGTGTTGTTTTGTTGCCAACAATTATGAGTCATTTGTTTACATTTGAACATAAGTGCACTTCACAGAGTTTCAGTTCCGACAGGCATTTTTGAGTCTGTAAAATAATCCCCAGATCTAAACAGAATCAGAGGGTGAAAGCAAAAAGTCCAGTTCTGAGACCTTCTGAAAAAGAAATGGCAATTTAAAAAATGTAAATTAAAAGTTTCCACATAGAATTTTTAGTTCAAGTAACAAATAGAAACAGTAAACATTAAAACTGTAGTAATTTGTACACATTTGTCCCAAATTTGATGTAAATACCTTTAAATTAAAAGATAGTCTGCAGTAAACGCACATCATGTTTCATTTTAAATCCATCGTGGTGTTTACAGCCAAAAAGATAAGAATTGTGTCGATGCCCCAATATTTACGGACCTGACGGCGTATAACACTAGATAACGTGTAGGCAATGCATTTTTCACCTCTTGTTCCAGTGGCCAATAACTTGTTCTAAGCTGAACAAGAAAACAGTCCTCARAGTGTTTGTTAAACAAGAAACCATGACTAATCCTTTTTGGAGCTGCTGCTGATCCTCGTAATACACTTTAGTTCAACTCTGATCACTACATGAGCAAACAATTCAAACACTTCTTAAATTAAAAGGTCAAGCTTTCTTTTAATGGAATGAATATCAGCCACTAACTTTCATGCCCCAGTTTTAAACTAAGATCAACTTGAGTTAAGAAATGAGTTGGAAAAATAGATAGTTCTCACCAATGTCAACATCCTGGCACTTTTTTTCAGTCAGCGCCATCTTTGAGCTTAGCATTTGGCTTGTAGTGTGGAACATACCAAGACCAAAACAGAAAAGCGAGCAACAAAACGTGAACAGGACACACTAAAAAAAGAAATCAGTCCAAATATATTTTTAACTATAAGTTACAAACAGTGTTTACACACTGCTGGATCTGAAAGCTTACAAAACTCCTAAAGCTTATTACCATTATTATATTTTTTAGAAGCTTATAAATATTTTGTATACAGCTTCACAGGGATGAATGAGCCCCCTAAAGCCATGGCTTTTAGCAGTTATGGGCGGACAAGTGATTGCTTGTTACACCATTTTGGTCAAATGTCAAAATAAAGTGGATATGATATTGTGCAATAATACAAAATGTCATGCTCAATATGTAGTGAATGATTTACAGATAGTATTTCAAGTTCAAGAAAATAAGTACCACCACATGCTGGACGCCTCCCTGATGAGGTGTTTCAGGCACGTCCCACTGGAGGAGACCCAGAGGAAGACCCAGGACACACTGGAGGGACTATGTTTCTCGGCTGGCCTGGGAATGCCTTGGGATTCCCCCAGAGGAGCTGGCCCAAGCAGCTTGAGAGAAGGGAAGTCCGGATCTCTCTGCTTAGGCTGCTGCCCCTGTGACCCGAACCCCAGATAAGTGGAAGAAAACACACAAACGAACGAACATATGCTGGACATACAATCAAACACCCATTGTCTCCAGAATCCTCCATCTCTGTAGTGATAGCTGTGGACCTATGAACCCTGTAAATCAGGCAGGAGTGATGAGTTGCACAACATTTGTACCATCTATACTGCTGAACCCCAAAACACTGACAAATATGTCAGCTGTAAATTGTGTACATTCAGCAAGTTCTAGAGTCATAGCATGTTTGCCTTTTTTCCCATATGTTGATATGTGCTGATACTATACGTAACTGTGACAGCCTCTTAAGAGGAAAAAGAGCAGCTGAGTACTGCCAATCCAATTAATCCAATTACCTGCTCATCAGTAAGTATGAGTACAAGTTTTAACCATATGATGCTTTCAAGTGAGTGTTAATGCTGAAGAGAGATGACATCAAAGATCCTACAGTAGTGACTAATTTTCTAAAGAAAGAAAAGACCTTTTTTAATTTTTGAAAACCCCATCATTCTGCAGACAGAAATATTATTCATCATGGGAGAACCAATAACCAATACACCCCCAGGAGTGGACCTTTCAGTAAGTTTACCTTCAGTTCGAAATCATGTAAAAGTTGACCTAAACTACAAGAGCTGCTCTGTACCTCAGAACATTTAATATGACTTTTACGGCAGCACACTTGCAAAAAATGCCATATTTGTTCTTTTTTTTTCTAAAAGCTGTTGAAAGACAGTAAAATTTTAGACACCTTGGGTTCTCCTGTGACATTTTTAAGCTGGATCCGTGAAAGCCCACAAAACAAAGCAATCACAGAAGCTAAAAAAAAGGGGAAAGTGTTCACAGCAAGGTCTGACAAAATTAGAGTGAGAGTGATCAGTGAACTGTTGGTCTGAAGCCTGTGGTCAATAGGGTTTGATGTTATTGTGCAGTCTGTATTGGGCAAGAACATTTCACTGTTTATTTAACATAAGTCATTTGAGTTTCAAAATAATGTATCACATACATTTACATGTATTTGTTCAATAACTGCATCACATTTGTATGAATTGTAACAGAATTGAAAGATGTTAAAAGAGTACAACCTCTGGTAGCTGCATTCTACTCCCAATAGCTGCTAAGACTGAAGAGCAACACTCAAAATCAGAACACAGTCATCAATGTATACTTTAACTAGCCTGCAGGGCATCAGAGCTGATTGTAGGTTCAGCTGAAGAGATGATCAATAAT
Organism: Austrofundulus limnaeus; assembly: GCF_001266775.1. Lineage (NCBI taxonomy): Eukaryota > Metazoa > Chordata > Actinopteri > Cyprinodontiformes > Rivulidae > Austrofundulus > Austrofundulus limnaeus. Next base: position 278,291 of record NW_013952895.1, read on the forward strand.
TACCACTGATTGAAATTCAGACATTCAATACATGTTCCAGGTCACAAATGTGTATGATTGCAACACAAACAAGTGCTGCTAGTCTTAATTCTTATTCACATTTTCATTGATGAATTTAATGTCCACAGAGTCTAAAAATTTGGCCTTTGTGCACTGTAGCATTACCCTTTGCATATTTATTTACTCCTACATATCACAATCTGGTCACCAAGGCCACAGATGATTCACTGCATTGAATTCAACTATTAATGAGGTTCTAAATTTCTATTTTTTCTGCAAGAGGGGCCCCAGACCCATCTTTACACTGTAGATAGTCAGCCTCCTAGTTTTCTAAATACCTACTCCTGAAACTTTTGAACCCTCTGTGTTCCAAGTGAAAATTCACATATTTTCTCGCAATTTTGTGTTTCCAACTAGTCCCTAAAAGTTGCAGCTCAGTGAGATACATTCAAAAAAGAAAATTACTTTTATAACTGATCTAACCACCCTGGATACGACCTTCCATATATCTTACACCTACCTGCATAAATTACAGCTCAATCAGTGACATACATTTTTAATTTTTCTATTCAAAATGTTAGTGCTACTGATGCTAGGAAAACAAAATTGAACATTTTATCTTATCAATCTGGCTTCAGGAAACAACACAGCACACAGAGTCAACTGTGGAGCACTGGTACGTCAGTCATCTTGGTACCAAAAAGCCACAGGTTCATCCCCACCATGCACGCATGCTGCAGTGTCCTTGAGCAAGACATCTAATCCCTAAGTGCTCCTGGTGATATTTTATAAAATCCATCCATCCATTACACCCACTTCTTCCTCTCAGGGTCATGGGGGTCACTGATGCTCTTATACAGCAGTCACTGTGCAAGGGGCGGGGTACGCCCTGTACAGGTCGCAAGTCAATTAAGCCAACAGTCATGTTTTGGTCTGTGGGAGGACACCGGAGTACCCAGAGAGAACCCAATCATGCACGGAGAGAACATGTAAAACTACCYAAAATGGTCCCGGGCTGGGATCTGATCTAGCGACCTTCTTGCTGAGAGGGATCAGCTCTACCAACTGAGCCACCATTTTATACTTTATAAAATCGTATGTCATAAACTCTCAGATATCTGTAATAAACTGTTGGCTGGTTTTCTAATTACCTCTCAGGTTGACGACAATGTGTCCAAATCATTGGTCTTTTGCTAGATATTTAATGACCACCAATGGTGTACCACAAGACTGTTTTAGGACCCACTCTTTACAATTTACTATGCCTCTTTGCATCTTTATTAGGTTGACAATAAAATTGTTTGTTGTCCTAACACAATTGTTAAGTTTTTAAACTTCTACAGTCTACATTGGATCTTATTCAGTCAAACTAATTCCATCTCAAACTGGTCCTACATGCTGATAAAACCAAGAGGAGGCGGTTTTCAAACAGAAAACTAGTGCCATCAGTTCTCCTGTCTATTACATCCAAACACTGATTTCTGACTGAGATTGTGGACTCTTAAAAACCTCAATATTTTAATTGATGCTAATCAATTTTATGCCCCATATTGAAGCCCCATATTGAAAACCGGTTAGCTTTTTTTTTTCATAACCAGGTATCATTTTAATTCTGAATGCTAGAAAATGACATGTAGCTTCCACTGTCTAACCTTAACAATAAGCAGTGGTGGGCACGGTTCTGCAAACCCACTAATCCACTAAGAGCAAAACTAACTTTTCATTAAGCAGTTTTATTTAGCACTTCAGCTAATTTTATTATTTATTAATGGATTTGTAWACATTTGTGAATACTGAGACTCTTTTAGCTGCATACATACCATCACTGCACTCTGTACACTCACTGCTCATCATTATACATAGTAGGCTTGTGAGGTATGAAGGTATTTTGTTATACCGCAGTATCAAACTATGATGATGGTTTATAAAAATTATGATGGTATGTGTCACGTGAAGTGAAGCAACAAATTTTCACAAGGCTGCTATGAAAACTGGGACAAACATTTCGGAAGATGTTACTGAGGTGTGTTCTGACCACCTCAGCTCACACAGAAGACAAACTGAGGAGAAGGGGAGAGACACCCCTGTCTGTCACGCTACCGAGTGAGGTATAAAAGGTAAAATTTGAAGCAAGGTTAGAGGCAGACAACTCGCTGGCTCCTGAAAAGATGGACTGCTGTAGTGCCGACATATACTGTAGCTTCATGGACCAACCAGCTGTGGGTTTCTGAAGTTAAACAAAGGGTGGGACTCCTTTCGGATCTCAACTTTCAGTGACTCCCCAACCCCACCCCCGAGACCTGCGGGGTCCTTGATGCAGAAGAGGAGAGGACTACAAACTTTTATTGACATGAAGACTTTCCTCGCTAAAAGCATACAGCAGTGTTAATACCAATAAGGTAAATGTCAGATTATTTTGAAACCTAAAACCCTAAAAGAGACATAGTTGTATTTATTTTTGATCTGTTCAACATAAGGGGCAAACTCATCCTGTGACTCCTGCTGATCCTCTGAGTGACAGCAACGTCAGAGCAGCTGAGTGTTTTCCAACGCGTCTCTCTGGTTCTATGCATGCAAATGCTCACAAGCAGCCGTTTCTCCATTAATTATTTATTACGCTACATGCCACACACACGCCCATGTTTGGTGCTCTCTTACAGACTCCAAACGGGCAATTTTGTGCCGCTGAAGATGAGGCCTTTGTGGACTTTTTTGTTCTTAAACCCTGTTCTTGCAGATGTCGTCTGATGGTTATGGGCTGCAGTTGGCACCAGTGACAGGCTTAAATTGGGCCGAGGATTGTCTCRTGTCTTGATAGACAGTTAACTGGATCCTCCAGCTCAGTGCCGGTGAAATTGTTTTGGGTCTACTGCTTGACTTTTTTTGTTCGATAACCCTCAGGATCTTTTAAGATTTTTTAATGATTGTTTTACGGCGTCCAACCTCAGCAGCAGTGGCACGCTGCAAGAGGCCTTGCTTTGCAGTTCAACAATCCGACCACATTCAAAGACAGAAAGCTTTTTTGCCTTTGCCATCAGGAGGTCATGACACTGTGGATACCTAACAGAAAATGACACTGAACCCACATTTTTGCAAGGATTTGGGCTTTTAAAAGATGTGGTCTTAAACTTTTAATCTTCTGATGAACAGCCTATTTAAGCTTATGGTTATTTGCAATAAACTGCTTTTTATTAAAATAAAAGCTGATCTTTTTTTCTTTTTTTGTGGTCTGACTCCTATTTCTTTTTTTAATATATATTTTGAAGCTCAACTTAAATCCTTATTAAGATCCAACAGTGCAAAATGTGAATTCTTCAATTCAATTCAATTCAAAAATACTTTATTGATCCCAGAGGGAAATTAGGTGTTGTTGTARCTCATTTAACTAAAAACTTATTGTAGATGYTGATGGCTGTGGGCAGGAAAGATCTTCTGTAGCGTCTGTATTACAGCGAAGTTGAAGAAGCCTCCGACTGAAGACACTTTTTCTTTCTATGACAGTCTGATGAAGAGGATGGTCAGGGTTGTCCACAATGTTCTTGATTTTATGTAAAATCCTTCTTTGCACCATCATCTCCAGAGATTCCACAGTCGTCCCCAGAACAGAACTAGCCTTCTTGCCATTTTTCAACTGGTCTTAAAATTTTGATCAGCAGTGCATCTCCCATGAGCAATAATTCAATAGCAATAGATGTGATCAATATCAAAAGAAAACAACAACATATATTGTGATAAAATTATTATCGATATCAATGGAAGTTTTGTCTAATAGAATTTTGACAATTTCATTGAATTCTTATCGAGAACCACAGGGCATTCTGGGGGATGTAGGCATAGGAAAAGTTTTAGCCACTCAACCTCTCGCAGCCCAGCTAAGCAAGGTTGTTGGCATCAAATAGCTCACTCACTCTTTGGTAATGTGCCAAAGTGCTTCATAAGTCATAATTACTTATAAAAAGAACAACATGGAATGAAAATAGAAAATTAGTGCAACAGCTCAAGAGGAAATTGTGGATAAAAACGGAAATGCCACATCACCAGTTTGGAAAAGTTCAGCCTTTTTTTCCCCTGGTCCTTATTTTAAATCGACAAAACAAAAAACAATCGATTATCATCACCTTATGAAAACCTATATTGCGATACATTTTTAAGCCTTATCGCCCAGCCCTAATCTCCCACGTCAAGTTGTTGCTGCAAATAGTGTGTGTGCACATTCCAGCACACACTTCCAGGCCTTCATTACGTGCAGCGTTCACTAACAGCACATCATTAATTGATAAAAACTAAATATCTGACAGTATTTTTAGTCTTTATTTTACAGCTGAAGTAAATTTTTATCAAATATGCTACAACTAGTTGGGGTTCCCTTTAACACTACACTATAATTCTAACCCTAACACTTTGTCACAGCACAGGAATTTTATCAAAGATGAAACTTAAAATAAAAATGTCTAATTTCCTACAAACCAAGTTAAATGGTAAATGGCATGAACTTATATAGCGCTTTATCAAGTTCCGTCAGACTTTAAAGTGCTTTACACTTAGACATTCACCCATTCACACACTGATGGTGGTGAGCTATATTGCAGCCACAGCAGCCCTGCGGCAGACTGACAGAGGCGATGCTGCCATGCACCGGCACCACTGGACCCTCTGACCACCATCAGCAACAAACAATGCAGCAAGGACACAGCAGTGGTAATGGGGAGGAGGAAAGTGTCACTGCAGACAATGTCAGTTCAGTTGAGGTTTCATTATTTTGGACCAAACCTTAATGTAACAGTAAGTAACAGTAAGTAAAAATAAAAATCGAGAAAAATGGGATTTAAATTTGTCAAGTCTCTCCACTAGTGAAGCCTTGTGGCACACAAAAATGAGTCACATAAGATACCCAGGAGAAAACTGCTGTAGACCAGAGCTCCATGAAGTGGGCCCAGAGGGGAGCAATGACCACCCTAAAAAAACGACCCCCTTGGCCAGACAATTTTATAAGCATATTATTTAGTAGAGGACAAGCATTAACAAGTTGAGTAGTGAGTGTTTTTCGCAATATCAACTGAAAATATTAAAAGACAAATTAAAATCGACCTACATGTACCAGAAGGTGACTCTCTTACTTGTCACAGTTAATGAGATATGACTTAGAATGCACACAGATGCGAGGAGCTTGAAAGATTAATTTATTTAATAACCAAAATAAAAAGTTGACAAGGCAGCAAAACTTACACCTGAAGAGAGTCACCAGCAACACATAAGAAATACACAAAAGCAGAACATACTATGGAACCAACAATGTAAAGCTGATCTGAAAGTGGAGAAGAGAACTGGGCTGATGAGGTCTGTGAGAAACTTCTGCTGAATACAAAATGGTAAAAGGTGAAAGTGGGCAGGGCAGGCTGACTGAAATGCAGAAGCTGAACTGAGGAGAAATGAACAGATGAAGCAAAGAACACAGATGACTGAAAGGACGATGTAAACACTGGTATCACAAAACGCAAATAAACCTAATAATAAAACACAAGAGACCATAAACAAACCCATACCAAGTACAGATCCTGAAATTACTGCTATATTTGTCAAATGACCTATATGCTGGAAAAGCACAAATACATTCTGTTCTGGCTTTTGGTTATGTTGTACCAAACTAAAGTTTTCAGCTGTCTCCACATGGCCAACCTCTCAAAACAATTTCTGCAGGAGCCACTGGCCCCAGACAGGTTTCACTTATAAATGAAATAAAACAAGTATATTTGCTCGTATATTTGTCAGAGACTGTTTAACAGCTGACTGTGAAACAGCTGCCACATGTGTCACGGTGAAAATTAAATATCTGCGAGGACAAACTCTGATCCACAGTGAGAYTATTTTATCAGGGTCTCATAAAAATAAGTTGTTTTCTTATATTTGTCTGGTGCCTGTGAAATGTCTTAAAAATTTTACTTTACCACGGGGCAAGTTTGATTTTTGTTACACACACACACACACACACACACACACACACACACAAGTTTGAAGAGTTATCCAATTGGGGACATTCCATTGACTTCCATTACATTTCTACAGCCTAACCATGATCAAAAACCCTAAAACTAACCTCACAGGAACCTACCTGACCCTAAAACTAACCTAAACTCAATTCACACCTTGGTCCTAAACCCAACCCACCAATGACATTTAAAACAAATGGGGACTCTACTTTTGTCCCCAAATGCACCAGTTGTCCCCAAAATGTAGAATTTTTGTCTTAAAATTGCCCCCAAATGTCATTAAAGCCGAACACACACACACAAAACACAGTGGACAAAATTGTTGGTACCCTTCATTTAATGAAAAAAAAAACAATGTTCACATAAATAACTAGAATCTCACTAAAGTAATAATAAATACAAATAGTAAATTTAAAAAATCAATGAAAATGAACAAATGAAAGTCAGACATTTATGCTTCATCAGAATTTAAAAAAAAAGAAGTAATGAAACAGGCCTGGACAGAAATGATGGTACCCCTGAAATTAATGTGACAAAAGGGACATGATAAATCAAGGTGTGTCCACTAGTTAGCATCACAGGTGTCTACAATCTACTAAGTCAGTATGTTATGGAGCTGTTTCGCTGCATCTGGCACAGTGGGGTCTTGAATCGGGGCAGGGTACAATCAAATCTCAAGACTATCAAGGGACTCTATAGAGGAATGTGCTACTCAGTGTCAGAAAGCTTGGTCTCAGTCACAGGACATGGGTCTTACAACAGAATAAAACACCCAAAGAATGAGGAAAAATATTCTGAAGTGGCTTCTATGAGCTCTGACCTAAATCCTATGGAGCATCTTTGGAAGGAGCTAAAACATGCCATCTGGAAAAGACACCCTTCAAACCTGAGACAACTGGAGCAGTTGAGGAGTGGACCAACATACCTGCTGGAAGGTGCAGAAGTCTCATTGACAGTTACAGGAATCGTTTGATTGCAGTGATTGCTTCAAAAGGTTGTGCAACAAAATATCAAGTTAAGGATACCAACATTTCTGTTCAGGCCTGTTTCATGAGTTTTATTATTTTTTTTTATTTTAATTCTGTTGAAGCACGATTGAAAAGCAATGTCTGACTTACATTTGTTCATTTTTATGGATTTATTTATTTATTATTACTTTTTTTAGATTCTAGTTATTTCTGTGACCATTGTGTTTTTTTTCTTCATTAAATGAGGGGTACCAACAATTTTGTCCGTGCGTATTTCATTTTTATTTAAAAAATTTGTGTGGCTAAATTTTATGCCATGGTTAGTCCTGAAATGCCAACAGTATCATATTTCAGATTTGGAGCCAATGTAAAGTTGTTGTTTTTTTATTAAAAGGAGTGACTACCATGATAGTACCATTAATGAATGTCAAGAAATCTTAAGTTTTTAATTGAAAAAGTTATTTATTTTTTCTCACCTGCCTGAAAAGATTTGTTATTGAATGTTTGTTCTATTGAAAAAAATATTGAAACATTTCTCACCATATATATTATTTAAAAAATGAGAAATTATATTTAACTTCAGTTGGACCATATTCACTCAAAATCAAGTGAATAAAAAGAAACTTTCAACATACTTTATAACCTATTTTGACTTGCTTTAAAAAATAATGTCAAAAATCTCTCTATTTACAGATTTGCAATGATGACATTTTGTACAGTTTGTTTACTTTCTGATTCAACTGCTTGAATTTGAACTGTGTTTAGAGAATGTAAAAATAGTTTCCATGAGCTTTTAGCCAAGATTCTTGTTTATTTTGATACCCAACATGTCCAGGTTCAACTGACAGATCTTAGGTTAAAATAAGTTAAATGAAATAGAACCATCCAGCCTTCTGAGGCCCCACTAGTACTCACTGGCGGCCCCCACTTTGGGAACCCCTGTTGTAACCTATCAGCCATTGTGTTGGCTGAAGTACAGTAAAAAAAAGTACAAGATGGCAGATYCGTTCGCTACATTTTGAAAACAGTGTGAGCCTCTACACTGTGTTGCTAGCGCATGATGTTGCTCACAGGGCTCAGCGTAGAATTAAACTGAATAAATCTGACCCTGTGGATCGAGTCCATTGTCACCGAAACATAATCTAAAATTATTTTCAATATCTGGACCGATATTGATAATATTGGATCGGTGCATCTCTAGTTTTGCACAGAGGAATCCGGCTGCAGAAAAGTGATGAGTTTTAGACGAGACAGATTTGTGGACAAAATAATGGTGGATATCTGAGTATCCCCCACTCCCACCTCCATGCTTTTTTTCTCTCCACAATGTTTTCCCTGTTTCCTACAGTGTACATGCACGTCCAATTGTCACTTAGGTGATGACCTCATTCAACCACTTCTATAGCAACTTTTAGCACAGCCAATAGCTACTTTCTTTACTGAGGAGTTTGCAGCACTGACCCAAACCCCACCTGTAAGCTCTGCTGTGTGAGCCTCTTCTCCCCCTCCTCACCTCCCTTCTTCCTGAGCTCCACCCAGACAGCTACTGAATGCAGGTGTGACTGCTTTTACCATAGTGTCGGTTTACTCAAAGCCTTTTTCACTGATAAGGGCCGAGCTACAGCTGCTCCTGTGAGGAGGCTCTCATATACACCCACAGACTCTCCAAGCACAGTAGATACCCCACCCCTTCCCTTTTTTTTTTTTTTTTGAAGAGGTTTCACAGCGAGCATACGCACTTTAAAATATATGTGGTTTGAATAAAAGCTTTAGCAGTGAAGACTGGACTACATCCTTCCCATGTGGTGCAGGAAAATGTCTTGGAAACATGCAGAACACTATAAACTCCACTCTGCTTGAACACTATTAAAAACATGTGACCAGAAATGCATAGTGTTTCCAGACATGGTTCTTTTTCTTCTTTTGTACTAGTTGCTCTACAGGAAATGCACCTTGACCCCAAATCTCAAGTAAAGCTTGCAGTTTCAAGTGGTTCCTAGTCTGGAACATTTGTAAGTATAACAGACTCTAGGTTTTTGGGGTGAAATATCAATTTTAATGATCCAAATCAAAGCAGTCACTCTAAATTACTCAAACCACAGAAACTAAGTTATTAAGACTTCATCGCCCAGCAGGCCTCGAGACTGTTTTTACAACCTACTGTAGAACTAAAAGCTTAGAGCTCGGTTCTGTGTACACATCTAAATTTGGAGCCTGAGCCTGAGAAGATAAGGTTCTGGCATTTGGATATGTTCAGATAAGGGTCTGGTAATTGTTCACATTTGACTTTTTAAAATGTAGTTTCCTAAAAAATGCTGATGCAGTACTGAACCTGATGAGGCAGATGAGCACATAAAAAGAAACCTATTCAGGGATGAAAATATGAACTACAGTATAAAAATTTAGAAAAAAAGACTGAAGTTGTGTCCTGGGTTAACCTTGTCTCTTCAGAATGCTTTCTCAATAATTGGCATTAATTGTATCATTAAACACAGGATGAGGAGCAACAAAAGWCAACAAAAAGGCAAACAGTTGTTACAGCTGAAATTATTTAACTTGTGCCAAGTAATTTATTTAAAAGGAATTACAAGACTGACTCGTATTACAGATATTTTCCTTTAAAAACAAAAATGTTGGTGGTAATCGCCAAGTCAGAGAGATAAATCCAGTAATTAAAAATTGTATTACTGCAATAAGTAAAATGATCAAAATTTAGACAGATTTAAACGAATAATTCGACCAAAAAGTGGTTACATAACAATCATATTTTAATAAAGTGCTTAAAATCTGCCTGTAAAATCATGTTATTTAAAACTTTCTGGTCTTTTGGTAAAATAAGTAGCCAACATGTTTCACATGGGATTCAAGAAACAGTTTTGTGAAATAAAAGTGCTTCATATATGAACTTGAAATTCACTATGTTTAACAATTGACATAGTATAAAACCATAAATGTTTTTACTCAACTAGGAAGTTGACACTACAGCCTCCAAATCTGATTTGTTGACAATTGAAATTTTCCTTTAAAGTTCAGTTTGATGCTTTCAGCTGCTTCAGTACAGTTTACAGAATAACTGAAGGTATTCTGTGATATTTTTAACACCTTTCTCCTAAACGGGTGTTACTTAATACTTTTTTAAAATCATCAAATGTCTGATTTCACACACTTGACAAGCTCCCATCTTGTTTCCCCAGATTTGGAAGTTTGCTACTGCCTAATACCCTATATTTTATTCATAATCAAACATTGTTAACATGTAAAATGTTTAATCTAAGGAACTGTTTAATGTTATTTAAAAATTTGGGTATTTTTTTAAAATTGTTCCATGTTTTCTATGGTGAAATTTGTAAATGTCTTAGAGCTACAAGATGGCTGAGGACATTAGTATATAGTAAACTCTAGTCTGTATGTAGAGCAACTATTATTGATTAATTTTTGAGATTTGCCATTTTTATAGCAAAAGTTGAAAATAGTGAAACATTTTGGCAGACAACCAGGTTGTTTTAAGGGGATGTCTGCTTGACAACTAGAAAAATATCCTTAAATATCTACCCCTGATTTACTGTGGCACATATGAGAAATCATTTTTAATCTGGAGGTGATTAGGTCACTGGGCTGCAGCAGGGAGATCTTAGACAAAAAAAGAGTTCTCCATTTGAATCTGTTTTGGAGTTCTTTTGTCCCTGTAACACTTCAGAAGAACTCTAATGGTGCATTCACACCAAATGYGATTTCAGCATCAGCATCAGGAGCATCAGGTTTACAAAGTCTATGGTGGACGCGCTTCAATCAGCGTCGGGAAGTGCTGCGGCGCCTCAAGCGCGATTAGAGCAGCGCGATTTGAACGATCTGAGCGTTCGACGCGCTGAGGCGCAAATTGCTGAAGTTAGAAAATCTGAACTTTTGCAGCTCGACGCGCCGCGTCAACCAATCAAAGAGACTCCACTGTGTGACGTAGCGACATATTGCCCGACGGGACAGTTTACTGAATGATGTCCACTAACCTGAAACAGA
>NW_013952895.1:290453-296326 GCF_001266775.1 Austrofundulus limnaeus
CCTCAAAGTGCACAAGCGTCCAACTTGAAGCGTTGGATGCGATTTTGAAGCTGAAATTGCGTTCGGTGTGAACGCAGCATAACTCTTGTAAAATATCAGTTATGTAATACAAAAGCCTATAAAACAGGGGTGCTCAACCAGTCGATCGCGATCGACCGGTAGCTCATCTCCCGGTAGCTCACGGAGCACAACCTTCCTCTAACAGCTGAGAGCAACAGTTGCGCTCCGGCCCGGGACTCATGTCTGCTCGCTGAGCTCTCCGGCAGAAGCGGTGGAGGGGGGAGGCGGGAGGAGTTTACATTCCAGCCTTGAATATGCTCCCTCTGCCCTCCCCAGCACAGCTGACGAGCCGGCTCGTCAGCTCCGCTCACAGACGTAGTCTCGCGAGTTTTGGGTGTGGTGAAACAGCATTCCGAACATGGTCTCGTGAGACTTTAGGGTCACATATTCACAACAAAGCAGCRAGGCGGGAAAAAAAAYGAACGAAAGATARCTAACAAGCAAATAAAAACTTATTTTCACCTGGAGTGGGAAGAGGACTCATATGTAATTCRAGTGCTGCCTTGGCTTGTCCAAAAAGGATAACGTGCAACTGTATTTCTTTCAAAACAATGCACAAACGCTATGGATTCCCCCTCCTAAGCTAAGGCTGCTAATGCAGCCCCGTACCTGCCTCAACACAAAAAAGACACTGCGGAAAACATCTTTCAGCAATGATGAATTTATGAAAGAAGCGTTTGATGCTGCAGACGTGCTTTTTCGTGATTTTAAAATAAAAGTGGCAGCTATAAGACGTGCAGATGTCCACCAGGATGGATGGATGTGTCCAAATTCATGTTTCAGCTGGACTGCTCCGGTGTTGAAAACGAGGTTTTGACTCTCCAAAATGACATTGGGATCAAATCCAGAGCAAGAAGTCGCATGGATGGAGAGTTCTGGAGTCAGCTTTCTCTCACATGAAAATCATCAAGTCCAACAACAGATCCACAAAGACTGATGATCATCTGGAGACCTGCTTACACCTCAACCACCTCATACTGTCTGCCTATGAGACCCTGGCCTCCTCTCAGTGTCAGAAGTCCCACTAAGGTAGACATACATTTATTAGCTTCTTGCATAAAAAGCTGTCTCCTCTAGACTTGTCACAATGGGTCTGTATGTTGCCTTTTTTTATTACATTTTAGACCAGACTAGTGTCTTATACACTGACTGGCACCTTTGTGTTATTTATTTTATTTGTTTTGCAGTTGTTTTCTCTACCTAACGTGGCTGTGTGTGTGTCTTGTTTATAGGTGGTGAACAGGTGGAACTCTTTGAACGGTCTGGAGCCGGCAGTCTGGACCAGTGAGGGCCAGCACCTACAGATGACACCATCCTGCATGCTGAACAGAGATGGAGGTTTGAAATAGTTATTGGAGATTTGTGAATCTGCACCATCGTAAGGCACTTTTTATAATAGTATAAACAAGAGAGTTTTATATTGTGTGCTTTTATGTTTTGTTTGTCCTCCCCTGTATGGAGAGAAGAGAGGAGAGTTCTTTGAATAAATGAGACGAGTTCCCGTGCTCCAAAGTTATTTAAGTCTGTGGTTCTCAGTGTGCAGGTTTTCAGCCCTCATTGCTCGCACGTTACAGGAAGTACTAATTGAAGGAGATAAAAAATTTTTATCCTTTTTGTTCGAGCATCCCTTTTCTGTTTCTCTGTCAGGAGTTAAGGATTTTATCTTTTTTTTATTAGGTTAAATAGATAGATTTGTTTGACAATACTTTAAATTAAATAAAACTAGCAACACATTACGCTCTGTTTTATTTACTTTAAAGAAGTGAGGAGTAGGGAGATGAAAATTTGTTTGTTTTTTTGATACCGAGAATGGACGAGTAGATCTGGGCAAACTGCCGACTTCAAAAGTAGCTCTTGGTTGAGCACCTCTGCTATAAAACCTACCAATTACAATGAAAATAATTTGTTTTCCTATAATTTAATGCCCGATTCCGCTCTACTCTGAGAAGTAAACATACTGAATATCTGTGGCCCAAAGGAGTTAGGTGTGCAAGGCAAAGAAAGGTGTGTGTGTGTGTGTGTGTGTGTGTGTGTGTGTGTGTGTGTGTGTGTGTGTGTGTGTGTGTGTGTGTGTGTGTGTGTGTGTGTGTGTGTGTGTGTGTGTGTGTGTGTGTGTGTGTCAGAGAGAGGAGAAGGAGTGAGCAAGAGGGGTTAGCTCTGTGGCTGTGTCTTAATGCAGGGGCTGCATCCTCCTGAGTGCACATTTGTTGGCCGCTAAATGAAACTGCTAAACTGCGCCGCACACCAATGGCTGTCCCGATTCGTAGGCTCCTTCTCATGCAGCCCACAAAAGCCCAAAAATAAAGGTTGCATCTTCCGGGCTGAGGATATCCCAGGATTCAATGTGCTGAAAGCAAACTAAACAGAGAAACGAAAAAAAGTGGATTTTTTTTTTTTTTGTTTGTTTAACCCCGTCAGTGTAGTTTGGAAATTTATTACTGACTGAAGAATTTATTTGTAAATTTAAGTTTAGCTACTTAGCTGATGAAATTTTTGCTGCAATGAAATGTTAAATAAAATGCAACTACATGTACTGATTAGGCGTGGGCGATAAACTGAAAAATAACCAATACCGACATTTATGTCAATAATCATCATTTTGTGCCCATGTCGGTATTTTCTGTATTTAAAAAATGACAAAAAAAAAAAGAAATCTGCTTGTTTTCGGTTGCAGTTTCGTTAAAGCCACCCAGTCTGATACAGGTTCAAACAGACGCTGCTTTCAACAAATCAAAACAAACCCCACAGCTTTATCCAATCAGAGCAGAGCAGGGCGGGTCTTTCTGATGTCAGTGAAGCAGTCTGCAGGATAAACACCGGTCAGCCCTGCAGCTCCTGTCCTGAGTGAGCAAATCCTGTCCTTCGCACTTTGCTCCTGAGCTACCAGAGACATTGTTGTCTAAAATCTAACGCACTATGGCCCAGTTTCCCGTACAGGGATTAAGCCTAGTTCTAGATTAAATCACATTTTAAACCAAGATTTTTTGAAACAGCTTTCTTAGTTATGGATTATAGTAGTCCCAGACTTGTCGTAGTCTTGAATTAAATAATCTTCTTTCTTAGAAGACTAGAGCTAATCCAGGTCTTAATGAAGACAAGTTAAACCTGGCCAGAGGCAGGTTTAACTTTGRGTTTAACTTCTGTATGCTTCACTGTGAATGGGCAAAATGTATCATCTTGACTATACTAAACTACATCATTGATGCTGGAAGACCACCACAAAGTCCAGAAAGAAGATTTCTCTGAGACAGAAGCAACCCGCTGACTGAATTTGATGATACAGATTTCTGTGATTGTTTTTGTATGTACAAAACACTGCAGCTGAAATAATTAGTTTGTTTCAGCCATTGATAAAACTGGACATGCTTATGGAAACAGCTTTGCTGTGCAGCACTTTTTATGAAGATAAAGAAGCTAGAAACAACCGAGTGATCCACAAGTTCTCAGTTTGATTTTGTTTGACTACATTTATCGTTTTGCAAATAGTTAAGGAGAAAATCTGGTTTATTCTTGAATAAATGTTGGTTGAATCATGATTGTAATAGAATATTTTATTTCATAATGACACAAGGTCAACAGAGGCATGGTTAGAAAAAAAACTGAAGTTTTGCTGCTGCTGCTTCATGTCTCTCTCCATCTCTTTGACTGACAACTCCACTTGAAGGATTTTCATTTTGAGTTCATTTTCTTCTTTTAAATTACAATTTGCGCCTGCAATCCTGCCGACAACGCCAAAAACTGTCGCGGCAAGATGGGCAGAAAACACGTTGAAAAGGATGTTAAAAAGGCAAAAAGTCTTGCGAGTATGGTCGTAGAATCATTTATTAATGGGCAGACATGAAACAGAAAACAATCAGGAAGTCTGTCAGATGTGGCCGCCTGACTGAGGGCGGAAGAGAAATGTTATACCTTCAGTTATCATCATGTGATAAAGAACAACCAATCACAACGTGCCTCATGTCCCTAACAGCCAATGACAAGCTCTGAATCACAAGGTGACCATATCGGTACGTAGAAAGAGGCCATCTTGATGTTACAGCCTCTGACGTCCGGAGCCACCGATTAAAGAAACAGTCATAAGATATTACAAGATACGAACAGTGGACAGTGTCAAGGTGACAGAAATAATTAGTCTATGACAGTGCTCATGAAACTCTATAGCAAGTTTTTCATGAATAGTCAGCCTTTTCCCTTTTGCTGTGCTGCCTGGATGAAGATACTGGCTGCTGCCACCGGTGCAGAGGTCGAATTTTTCTGACTCTGTTCTGGCTCCTCCCACATCTGATTCAAGCTTTGGTCATCTTTTTCTACAGAGAATTACAATACAAGACATAAGATTAATAGCATTTTTCATTTTTATACATAGTGTCATAAATGGTACTAGCTTACCTAAGCAGAACAATAAATACACACAGACACACACACATTGTAACAAAGAGTGTTGAAGAGTTTCCCCACCTGAACTGTCCAGATGATCATCTGGCATGCCTTCAAATGGTTATTGGTTTTCAATCGTCCAGTCAACATATCCCCCAGGTCATCGGTCTGTGGTCTAACTGGGGGTCCCCCACCTGTATTGAAATGCTCCCTACGAGCAATGGCTGCTGTTTTCCTCAGCTGTATTTTGATGTTGCAATATATGGCCTCAYATGAGCAAACATACATTTTATTGTGAGTAATTAGAAGAATCTGTGTACTGTAAATAATATGATAAAATCTTGCCTAAATCTGTTCGAGGGTACTGTTGGTAACTTTTTATTTTGAGTTATATTCATTCACAACTGCAGTCCATGCGTTGTTTTTTAATTACGGATGTTTAGAAATAATTTCCTTCAAAAGGTATCTTCTCACTTTCACTGACGTTTTTTTTGAACACTTTGTTTTTCCTTTATCCATGCTTAGTCAGAAGTCAAGCTCCTGTTCCATACACAAACTGCTAAAATGTAGAATAGGAAAATTCCACCCCAGGTTTTTGGAGCAACTTCACATTTGCACCATGTGCAGATTGTTAATCTAATTCAGTTTCCAACACATGACCTAATACTTGATTACCTTAGTCAGAGACTGTAGTCTGGAACTAGTTAATCTGAAATTAAACAACTCAGAAAGCAGTTGGATTAGTGTGGATTAAGTTAGACCAGATTAGTTTAGTCCTGGTTTTATTTAAGCCCTGRCTGCAAAACTAGCCCTATAAATTYATGTGTTCAGAGCGTCGTTATCTAGCAGATATGTCCAACTTTGCTCACGTGATCAAACTCCTCTTCGACAGCGCTGTTACGGGAGCGCGCCGAGGTGCAGACAGGCTGAGTTGTTCTGTAAGAGCCACTGTTTCAGCTCTTCCAATGAAACAATTTTAACTCTAACAGATGAACATTTGTTCGTCCCAAATTATAGAAAAGACAGTCTCCACTTAGCATTGCCCCCACCCCAAAAAAAGAAAAAAAAAACGCTATGTTCCCACAAGCTATGTAGTTTATCATAGATATCTACAAATTTCATTCTTCACAATATAGCTTGCTTATATTTAGAACCATACTGTGACCGAACTGCTCTGTGATTCAATAAATTGTCAAATATGAAGAATAAACAGTATAAAATGATTGCATGAGCTCTCTAAATATAATCTTTTTGAAAGAAATTGTTATTTTAATACAGATATCAGTCAGTCTAACAAATAAATAAATGTGTTTAAGTTATTTTGTGCAGTACAAAAGACTTATTTGGTATATTTTTTAAATATAAAATTATAATACATAATGTTAGCACAGAAAAGTTACGGAGATGGTTAAATATTTGTATGATTATATCTGACC
>NW_013952895.1:296866-300711 GCF_001266775.1 Austrofundulus limnaeus
GTCTCTGTTTGATGGTGGATAAAATAAAGAAAGTGTCTTTGCTTTATTTACTGAGAGCAAGCAAAATTCATGTTCAA
Source organism: Austrofundulus limnaeus (assembly GCF_001266775.1). Taxonomy (NCBI): domain Eukaryota; kingdom Metazoa; phylum Chordata; class Actinopteri; order Cyprinodontiformes; family Rivulidae; genus Austrofundulus; species Austrofundulus limnaeus. The sequence goes on from NW_013952895.1 coordinate 296,944, forward strand.
ATAATTCAGAGGCGGCCTGATGAGTTTCACTCCAGGAGAGAGGCTCGCTTTCAAGCTAAGCAAGCTCTACTGAACCACTAATGATGACGTCATTACGCTCTTACACAATGCTGCATTCAGGACAAGCATGAAAAACCCACCACTCTCACGCCAATACGGTCACAATGATGCGTTTAGGTACCGAAACATGGTTCCATTTGATGTTACGTGAACCGACTGATATTCTGTAGTACCAACAGAATTCGGTCGGTACTTATAAAAGTATCGAATTCAGTACCCATCCCTAGTGTATAGTGTTATGACTATACTATACCGTGTACTTGTGTGTGGTGGTGGGTGGAAAGAGATATTGTGCATTTATCGTTATTGAGGTGAAATGGTCAATATATCGTGATATTGATTTTAGGCCATATCGCCCAGCCCTAGTACAGATACTGGAGCTAAACCCAAATTATCGTTTTGTTTTTGTTTGTTTTATTTACGTGTAACGTCTTTAAGTGTTAAGTTATTCTGAAAGACCTGTAAAAACATGTCCCAACGCATGTTAAATACAAAAAGGCACATGATATTAAACGTAACACTATGGTATGGGGGTTGCATGTGGTCACGCAAACAAAGGCTAAATGATCTCATTTCACAGGCATTTTAAACAGCCTACACGGATAGGCTGTGGCCTCAGTGGGCTACGGTCTAGGTAGGCTGCAGTTACAGAATTGAGACGCAGTCTGTTTTTTTTTTTCTGAGTTCTTCAGCGTGAGTTGTGGTGCARGGCAGGCACTGTGTTAGTGACCCCTGCTCTAGAGACACAACATGCATGCTCAATGAACTAACCTGAGTCCCTGTGTGAACACAACATCCAGTTAACCTAGTAAAAGAAAAACAACTTCCTGTGACAGGATGAGAAGATGCTCCATGACTCCATTTGTCACATTAACAAGCCAGAGTYCTGATCGTGTCCAGGACACTGATTCTCTGAGAAGCTCCTGCTGGGATTTACTGCAGGAGTTGACCGCCACACCACTGACCATAAGACCTTCACTTCCCAAGAGTCTGCTCAGCTATCAAAGGAGCTCTCAGAGATTTGAAGTGGCTGCATTTTCTGGAAACCTTTTACTGTATGGACCATTTGGCACAGAATACAACATTCTGGTTTTAACTGCCCTGCTCAAAAGCACCACGTAACCTCTGCAGAACTAATATTTATCACTCACCACCACCAGCCAAAAGTGGGCAATAATCTTTCAGCTTGTGTTCATTTGTGACCAAGATATCTTGCGAATTACAGGATACATTTTATTGAAACTCTTAAAGTCATCACTGGATGCATGTCTACAACTGAATAACTTTTAGAGTCAACCTGATTGAAGTGGATGCTACAGCTAATTAACCTTGGCCAACACAAAAATGGCTGTAACTCAGTCAATTTTACAGATATAGATATCAAATCTGATGTGGTAGTAGCCAAGACGGACCTAACACGTACTCTGATGATAATTTATTGCAATAAATTATAAAAGTGTACATAATGGTTGATCAAAACAATTACAAATCAGTCATTTTACAGCATAAGATGATAGTTWAAAACTCTGGAAAGAAAATTGATGGGCAACAAGTGCTACACAAAAACAAAACAGGCCTTTTCTGATAAAAGTAGGTTTTGAAATGTGAACAAGGGTGAGGAGTTTAATGACGAGAAGGCCAGAGTTGACATTACACATCCTATTATGCAATTTAGCAAACAGATGTTGCTGAGGAACAAAACCCGCAATTCTTTTTGCTTCTCTTCGTAGAGCTGAAACATCATGCATGTGTTGAGTCAGTTTCCTGAACACAGATGTYGGAATATCTAAAGTCCTGAGTCCAGCGAGCAAAAACAGGCTTGGTTTTTGTTCCTAATGATTTATATATATTCACACAAGTAACCACCAGCTCATTCTAAGATTTAATATCAATTTCCTTCATGGAGCAAAGTTTCCAATCTTATGTGATAAACTAATAATAAAAAGCCTTAATGCAGTTTGAGTTGTAAACTACAAAAGCTTTTTTCARCTGAAAAATAGCCTGAAGAGTGGAATAACAGTTTGACATGACACCCGGTAGAAACATGTTGACATGTATCAGTCAGTGATAGAAAAAGAAACAGACATTTCATAGTTTTGTCCCAGAGTCACCAGAGAAATAGCATGTTCTGTGTCTCTTAGAAATTTTTAACTTTTACCAAACTTGTGAAATAAGTGGCTCTTATCTTTCAGTTGGCATGTAGCCTGACAAAGGGATTGTGTGTGTTTGTGTACATGTTTTAGCTACCTGGTGGGGATTATTTTTGACCATTGTAGTGGTGACAGCCTGATGAGGACCCACTGTTCCTAATGGGGACAAAAGCCTGGTCCCCATCGGGGGAAATACAGCTGTTGGGTGAGGGGTCAGATTTAGGACCAAGGTGTAAATTGAGTTTAGATTAGTTTTGGGGTCAGGTAAGTACCCGTGAGGTTAATTTTAGGGTAAATGGACAGGGTTCGGCTATAAAATTACCAGAAAAATGAATGGAAGTCAATCCTAGTCCCAACGGGGGATATAAAAACAAACGTGTGTGTGTGTGTACATGTTTTTGCTACCAGGTGGGGACGAAAACTGGGAAAATTGCATCCACGTGGGGACTGAGTGCAACATGAGTTTGGAGGTTGATTTTGGGTGGGTAGGAGGGTGGGTGGTAGATTTAGGACCGAGGTGTGAATCAAGTTTATGCTAGATTTAGGGTCAGGTTAGTTGGACTGGTTAGTTTTAGGGTGAATGGTCAGGGTTAGGCTATAGAAATGACCAGTAAATGATTTGAAGTCATTGGAAAGTCCCCATGAGGATAGAACAAACTTGTGTGTGGGTGCGTGTATGTGGGTTGGGACGGTTTGGAAATAGAGTTGGGGTGTGGGAGATGGGAAGAAGAAGGCGGGAGGTTTACAGCCAGGAACCATTGAACGTGCTGCAACTTATGTCCTTATAAGGACAAACCTGCATGAAATGACAGCAATCTGCACCTGAACTCCGCCTTAAAGCTTTGAAAACAATMAAATAAACATGTAATAACTGTAGGAATAAGATGATGAAGATAATTTCTCCAGAATAACAAACAAGGACACATGCCTTAAGTAACAGTGTAGTTGAGCCATGTGGGTCTGCAGAGACATTAAGTCTCTGAGATAAGGGGATGGCAGTGCCTGTAAACCTGGAAGTCAGGTTAAGACTTGTACAAGACTCTAAAATATTTAGGCACTTTCTGACATGCTTGGAGTTTGTGCAGGGACTTGTAGGAGAGAGACTGGTGAAAGCTGTTTACCTGCACAACATTCATTTCCTTATTTTAGCAAAGTTCAAGTCAGGAGACTTTTGGTTTATAGAAACTTACTGGAGACCATGTTTTATAGATTACTGGTTTGAACAGTTCTGCTGCCTCATTATAACATAACAAATCATCAGGATCCAGCACTAAATAACTCTGAGCTAATACAATTCCAATTACAGACACATTTAAATGAGATTTCTTAAAGGAAGGCATATCACTTGCAAGTCTTAGACTAAAATAATCACACGGTTATTTGCAAACTCAAGAAATGTCCCAACACTCAGAGCACACTTTTTAAATAATTCTCACCAAAATACTATGAAATTTGAGCTCAATATCGGGCCTCATGCAAGAACATGTTCGTATTCTTATCCTAAATTTCTCTTACTTTTGTTCGTACAAAGGGTTCGTACGAACATGTCACGTCAGAT
>NW_013952895.1:301549-302542 GCF_001266775.1 Austrofundulus limnaeus
CACAAATTCTCCTAAATCACTCGTACGCACAATTTAAGAACAAATCTGTGCGTACGAACGGTTCTTGCATGAGGCCCAATATCTGTAAAACTGACTGACAGATGAGCAACCTTTCAACAATGTTGTTAATCCTGAATCTGGATTGTGTGTTTCTCAAATCCTTTCTTGTACTTGCTTTTAAAATGGGCTGAAAACACGCAGATTGTTGTGGTTAACATCTTTGGGGAAAGTCTGAGGGAACATGAAAGGTTATCAGGAGCTGCTGCTCTGTGTGTGTGTGTGTGTGTGTGTGTGTGTGGCTGTGCAAAGGGAGCAAAATGAGTGAAACATTCCAGCAGTGAGGCACAGGTTGGAGTAGCAGAACTGTTTTAGGTTTTAGTAGAGCTGGACGATATGGCCCAATTAAAAAAAACATCTCAGATTTTTTTCATCCCAAATTCAATTTTAGATTTTTATCTATGTTGCTTCCCACTTAACAGAGTGCCTCTGTTTCAGGTGTCGAAAYATTTGTTGTACTCCCGCTTTTTGTAGCAAAAGCCTTCGAAAAGATGTTGCAGTGAGGTGATTGTTGCTCCAAGTCCGAGGYTGCAAAACCCAACCAGTTCCAGAAAACTGAAGAATCACTGCCTTTTTTGAAAACCACAGTAGATCCTCTTTGCTAGACGCCACATTGTCATGTCATGTACCAAGCATCTTGAGGGACAGGTGGGGTGACCTCTGAACTACAGAAGCCCCAAAGAGTTCACTGGTGGGGGAAAAAAATTTAATTTTCCYAAAATTAAATCTTTATAAATGGCAAATTCGAAATAATCAATTAAATCGATTCATCACCCAACCCTGGGTTTTAGGGATCCAGGCTCGACTGTTCAGACAGGAGCTTCTGCATCTCAAAAGCAACAAGGTTATACAGCCATCAGGATAAGGTATGGGGTGTGTGTGTGTGTGTGTGTGTGTGTGTGTGTGTGTGTGTGTGTGTGTGTGTGTGTGTGTGTG
>NW_013952895.1:304096-307727 GCF_001266775.1 Austrofundulus limnaeus
GATTAGTCGACTAATCGAAAAAATAATCAGTGATTAATTGATTATAAAAATAATTGTTTGTGGCAGCCCTAACAGGTAATGTATGCAAATACACAGATAAACGTACATCTGTATACATCTGTACATTGAAAAAACTACACATATAAATCTACACACTATTTTATTTGCACATATTTACTTTTTTTTCTTCACTTACTGTAATTACTTTTTAGTGGTGTAGCCTAATTACATTTGTTTGGAGCATAGCTTTCCTGGTCCTTAGTATTTTCTTTGGCAGAGATGTAAGTGGCTGCCTGTCCTGTTTGTCTTTATGTCCCTGTGATGGACCTGTTCAGGATCAGGATGTGTCCTGCCTGTTATGACAGCTGGAGGCAGGCACCAGCTGCCTGCAACCCAGAAAGGAAATGTTTGTTAAAGAAAATGAGTTTATAGACTCTGATGATATCTGGCTTTATCTAGCCACAGGATGATGAAGACACCTTGTGTTTTCTGGGGTTATCCAATGATTTCTGCTGTCTGAGGATATCTCAAGAAATTCTGACATCTGTTGATATCTGATGATTTGAGGTCATCTTAATATTTTCTGGTGCAGGCCACACCTGGCTGCACCTTTCCATCACCTCWGATATGGACCAGGAGCAGCCCTGCTTGTTGTGACACAATAAAAAAACTGGAAGCTTAGAGCTGTGCAGCAGGAGAGAGAGAGAGAGAAAAAAAGAGGATACTTGTGAAATAGTTTTCCAACAGCAGCGAGAGGGGCCGATTATTACCATTTTTGGGCACGCTCGCTCCTATTTAAGCCCAACCCAAACCGCAGCTTGAACTCAAGATTCCAGAGTTTTTTCCCCCAAACAGGAGGAAAAGTAAGAGCAGAGCAGCTGCACCGAACCGGCCCGTTCAGGTCCGGGTCTGCGCAGCGGCGGCGACAAGATGTGGGCGATTAGTAACCATTGTATGAACGCTCGTTCAGAGTCCTGACGTGGTTTCTGAATGTGAAAGGCAGTTCATTAAAGCCGGATCTGTACCAGAGCGGATCACAGAAACCTGACAGGAGGGGCTGGAGAGAGCGGCGGACACCTAATGCGCATGCGCGGCATTACTGTCCAGCTTTTCATCGTTTTTCCTCTCTTTCCTCTTTAAACACGGACAGTTTATGAACAGGACGAGGGGCAGGTAGAGTGGGCTCCAGGTCCTGACAGCTGAGACCTGACCCTGGTCACTAAACACCATCACAGCTGGGACGGAAACACGTTAAAACAACAATTAAAGTTTCCGGTCAGGAGGAGGAATAAAAGAAGAATAGCCTCACCTTTCTCTGCTGCTTCTCCCACGCGGGGTCCAGGAGCATGTCCCGGTCCCAGTCGTCTTCCTGGTGCATGTAATTTCCGTCTCCATCATAGGGATCCATGCTGCTCTTCTGGTGGGCTCTCTTGCTCTCCCGGTCCTCGGGAATGCCTCTGGCTGTCCGCGGTACGTTCACGCACGGTGCGTGTGTCTCTGCGACAGCTCGTGTCTACTGTCCACGGTGGGTGCGAGAACTAAAAACAGCCCGGTCCGGCACCCCTCCGTCCTCAGCAGTGGCTGTGGGCAAGTCTGAGACCGAGGCAGAAACTTTGTTCAGACTAATTAAAATCGATAACCGAGCTCAGGGTCTGATTGGGCAGTGTTTGGAATCGACTCCGCCTTCTCGATGTGGATTGGTTAATTCGGCTGCCACTCATTGGGTTTATATCCAAGGTTGCGTGCACAGGTTGATCCGAGCATCAGACGTTTGATTAGCCTGAATATGGTCCTATTATCGTCCACCGCCAAAACCATCTACAGCAGTGGTTCCCAAACTTTTTATCTTCTGACCCACAAAATATCCATGGCAAAAACTTGTGACCCCAAATATTACTGGTCTGAGTACACAAACTTCATTAATAACCCTAAAAACACAGGTATTTTGACAATCTAAAATACTTATTTATATTTATTTTGTGTTTTGTAATAATTATAGGGAAAATATTACATCAGCAATGATTTTATTACCCTTTAAATTGATTTCTGGAGATTATCCAAGGTGCTTCATGACCCATAATTGGGTCCCAAGCCCAACTTTGGGAACCAAAGTGCAGTGGTTCCCAAACTTTTCAGCTTTTGACCCACAAAATATCAGTAGCAGAGACCTGAGCCCACAACTGTTTTTGGATGATAAACATTTGTATCAGGTCAACTAAACATGGGCATAATAACAATTATTATACTACATTTGTCCATTTTAAATATATTAACCTCACTCCTTTGTAACAACTAAGGCAAAAATGTAATTAATTCAGAAAATATTTTCAGGACCCCACCTTCATGTTTCGGGACCCCACTTTGGGTCCCGACCCCAACTTTGGGAAACACTGATCTATGGCGAACTATTTGTTAGTAAAATGAACCATTGGATACCTTTTAATGAAACTTGCAAATAGTAGCCTAAACATTAACTGATTACCTTTCAGAACCTCATTTAAAATGGCAGCCACAGCCAATGGACCTTTAAAAACACAAATATCAATAATTTAGTCAAATTTACATTATTTTTTGCTAATATCGGGTGTAGTAGGCTATTAGTGTTGTGGGAATCTTTATTTAACAAAGACAGAAACACGTGGTCCAAGAATTAGAAGTACTACTCTGTTGGTCGTCTGAGTTTTATTGCAGCTGCAAGGCACAAATGCTTAATCTGAAAACAGTCCTGCGTCAAACTAGTTGTGCAAAGAATCAAAGTTAAACCTCCTTTTATCTACTTCTGTATGTTTATATAAACTGACAAAAGAGAACGTTCTGACAAATTGTCCCCGTAGGGGTGACATACAGTATCTACCCCATACCTTATCCTGATGGTAAAACCCATTATCTTAGAGCGGGTATAAGATAAATAATGCAAAACAAAAGCATCAAAACAGGTCAGTGGAGCATGTGAAAAGGAAGATAAATTATTTTTCCATTACAATAGTTAAGAATGATCTGCAAAACTCTCTGAGTGCTAATAAATTATCCAAAATCTTTGTTTAAAATGTGATTGCCTAATTTGAGACAACTATGCCTGTTAGCAAAATATCTTATGAACCATTGAACAGAACTGGATGTTGATGAAGTCCACAGACTTCAGAAAATACAAAATTTGCTTTAACTCAGTCACAGATATTAATGAATAACTTACCCCAAAATTAACTTTTTTTAACTGATAAACTGTCTAGAATGTGTCTAAAATGTTATATAGTACTGTTTCTGTGCTAATTTTGATGTTTTTGTGCGTATTTGTTCAAATCTGTAACATTTGGTCTAAAAACGTATTTTTGCTGCTCATATGGGTAGAGCAGTGGTATTGCAGGTTAATTTACATATTGGTTAACGGCTCTCCGCTGTGACGTGCTTCTCCACAGTTTCGTCACAGCGGCTGTGTTCTGGTATAAAAGCCTCTCTCTAAGACACGCCCCTGCAGCAGTCAGAGGGTGGAACAGTTAGCAAGCTTAGCATGATCGTCTGTTGACCTTCAGCCTCGGTTGGGGAGAGCTGACTGCTGCACTGCTCTCGACAGACAGACAGACAGACAGACAGACAGACAGACAGACAGACAGACAGACAGACAGACAGACAG
>NW_013952895.1:307739-309268 GCF_001266775.1 Austrofundulus limnaeus
CACACACACACACACACACACACACACACACACACACACACACACACACACACACACACACACACACACACTCCTGCACAGCGGGAGGGGAGGAGGGAAAAAAAGGCAGAAACACAGCGGGGCAGCTGCAGCCCTAATGGACCAAACTTCAGTCAAACAAGACCCAACACTTTTATTCCTGATTTAAACTAGTGATCTTGAGAGCAGCTGCAGCTGTATGCTTTTATTTTTTTCTGTCAGGCTGTCACTGAGCGCTCCACTCCTCTGTCCTGTGAGGCGGACAGCTCAGCCGAGGCTGTCACGCTCTCTCGTTCTGGCCACACCTCTATTGCAAGCCGTTGGGACCATAAATCGGGCGTATATTTACGTGCAAATCCTAAGGCGCGGTGACGTAAATAATGTGCGAACGCGTGGTGCCCCACGCGCGGTGGGTTAGGGTTAGAAAACGCCACTGCACGTTATTTAACGCCACCGCGCGTGGCGCCACCGCACGTTCGCACGTTATTTACGGCACCGGTCGTTAGGATTTGCACTTAAATATACGCCCGATTTATGACCCCAACAGCTTGCCATACACCTCCGCTCTCTAAACCCCCCTCACCTACCCACACCCCCTCCCCTACCCACTTTGATGCATTTTTCAAATTTCGCCTAGGGGCGGAGTTATCTTTTCATAGAGGGGTAAGATAAGATACACTTTAAGCTAATGTTAAGTGTAGTGGCAGATAGCCTTACTGACGATGACAGCTTGCAATATTGCATAACACTGTGCAAAACAATCATTTCAAGGTTTTCTCAAGAACAGCTAAAACTCAGTATTTTCTGAATTTCAGGTGATCTCAGCTTAAAACGCTAGCCTGAAAGGCACTGGGCAAAATGCAGTTCTGACTGTCTTTAGTTGTTTTTTGTTTTGTTTTGTTTTTTCAAAACATACATACATTTACTAATTTTATGAATTATAATCTTTTAAAATTGATTTTTAAGTACATAAATGGATATGCTCCGACACCACTGTGCGATCACATACAAAGTTTGCAGGACAATAGCAGGTCTACTAGAGCGGCTTCAGACGGAAATTGTAAGGTTCCCTTTCGAAGAACCACCTTTGCTCAAAGTGCTCTGTCCGTGAGAGGATCTGCAGTTTGGAACTCACTTCCTGTCGATTTAAAGTCTGTAACCAGTTTCATAACGTTCAAAAAACAAACAAAGCTCTGGCTATGTCAAAAACAGACCTGTATCCATTTTTGATGTCTTCATGTTTCATTGATTGTTTTTAGATGCTGTCAGTTTTTTGTGTGCCATGTTTTAATGAATATCATTTCAATTTTATAGATGTCCTGATGCATCTCAGTAATCCAGGTAAAAAATCAAAAAGAAAAAAATTGTGTAGGTCCTCTGGACGGGTTCTTCTCTAATGAAACGTTTCGTCTCTCCTCCAAGAGACTTCTTCAGTCTGAGAGTTTCAGGCAAAATTCAGCTCCGTTTTTCAGACAACTGAAAACGGAGGCCGTTTTCAGTTGTCCCCCTCC
>NW_013952895.1:311754-319024 GCF_001266775.1 Austrofundulus limnaeus
TTCACTGCAGAGGTTTTCAGTTGCTGTTTGTTTGTGGACCTTTCTGTCTGAAGTTTAGTCTTTAACAAGTGAAATGCTCAGTTGGGTTGAGATCAGGTGACTGATTTGGCCGTTCAAGGATATTCCACTTCTTTGCTTTAATAAACTCTTGGGTTGCTTTGGCTTTATGTTTTGGGTCATTTTCCATCTGTAGTATGAAATGACGATCAATCAGTTTGGCTGTATTTGGCTGATCTGAGCACTGTATGGCTCTGAATACCTCAGAATTCATTCGGCTGCTTCTGTCCTGTGTCACATCATCAATAAACACTAGTGACCCAGTGCCACTGGCAGCCATGCATGCCCAAACCATCACACTGCTCTGCTGTTTTACACATGATGTGGTGCTTTGGATCATGAGCTGTACCACACCTTCACCAAACCTTTCTCTTTCCATCGTTCTGGTAGAGGTTGATCTTGGTTTCATCTGTCCAAAGAATGTTCTTCCAGAACTCTGCTGGCTTTTTTACATTTTTTTTTTTTTAGCAAAATCCAGTCTAGCTTTTTTATTCTTGATGCTTATGAGTGGTTTGCAGTGTGCAGTGAACTCTCTGTATTTACTTTCATGTAGTTTTCTTTTAATGGTAGATTTGGATATTGATTCTTCTACCTCCTGGAGAGTGTTGTTCACTTAGTTAGCTGTTGTGAAGGGGTTTCTCTTCACCATGGAGATTATTCTGCCATCATCTACCACTGTTGTCTTCTGTGGTCATCCATGTTTTTTTGCATTGTTGAGTTCATCAGTGCTTTCTTTCTTTCTCAGGATGTACCAAACTGTCGATTTTGCCACTCAAAATATTGTAGCAATTTCTTGGATGTTTTTTCTGTTTTTGCAGCTTAAGGATGGCTTGTTTCACCTGCATGGAGAGCTCCTTTGACCGCATGTTTACTTCACAGAAAAACCATCCAAATGCAAGCACCACACCTCAAATCAACTCAGACCTTTTATCTGCTTAATTGAGAATGACATAACAAAGGGATTGYCCACACCTGTCCATGAAAAAGCCTTGGAGTCAATTGTCCAATTACTTTTGGTCCCTTTAAAAACAGGGTGGCACATRWWAAGGAGCTGAAACTCCTAAAACCTTCATCCAATTTTAATGTGAATACCCTCAAATGAAAGCTGAATGTCTGCACTTTATGTCCATTTTATAACTATAACTTGAATATGTTTCAGTAAACAGGTAAAAAGACAAAATTTGTGTAAATTTAAATCAAAAATCTAAATCAAATGAAAACATATCACCCACTGCCTTTTCTGTCAGGGTTTTAGACTATATGTCTTCTTATGATGAAACATTAATGAGTTTTAGCCATTCAGGTTAATCCATGAAAATAACTATAAACCTGACTATATGACTTATTACTATGTCACATTCTGTCACGGTCTGAGTTTATTTTGCTTTGTTCATCCTAGTGTTTCAGTGTTCCCTTGTGTTGCTCTGTGCAGCTGCCCTGCCTCTGCACACCTGATTGACCTTGTGTTCCTCCCAGGTGTTTCTAGTTTGCCCTCATTAGTTTACCTTTATAGTTGGTGTCCTGTCTTCAGTCTTTTGTCTGATCATTGTACTGTGTTGTCAGTCTGTTCAGTCCCTAAGAGAGTTTTGAAGTCCTAAGTTATGCTAAGTGAATGTGTTTTTGAGCTGCTTGTCAGCTTCTTTTTGTTATTAAAACCTTTTTTGAGTACTTTGAGTGTCTGTGCCCTGGGTTATCTTTTTAAGTCTGGATTGTGTCACATTCTGGGGTAGGAGTGACTCTGACTCTCAGCTACCAAGTCAAATCTTCGCTCAAAATCTGAACTCACAAGCCATTTTTGTGTTTCAYTATGATTAGCTGTCTGTAACAGTTATTTTGAACTGGCATGATTCCAGAAGCAGTCAGATTTAGATGCATCAAATGATACTTTCAACAAGTTTAATTAAAATTTGTCCAGTGATTCACAATRTATTACATTAAAAGACAGGAACGTGAACACACACACACACATATGCAGGACAAAATATAGATCTCTGCCTCTTTCTTTATACAAACTGAATCTTAATTTAATCATTGATTAGGAAATGACAGGACTTTGCTCCCTTTCAAATAGACAATTGTCAAATGTCAAACAGAACAACAGAACTTTTTTTTCTCGTCCAGGTCCTCCTTTTTGTATGAAAAACAGGATATCAAAGAGTCTTGAGTTAATTTCTGGTTTTGTTCAGAGAGATTCAAAAGAATGAAACACGAAAAATGACTCATTTTGCAAACTGCGTGTGTGTGAACACTGAGACCTGAATGACTCCTGAAATGTGCTGAGAAAGCTTAATCTGACTCATTAAAAGCTAAAAGAAGCAGAACACAGAAACTGTGCAAACTAAAAGTGCAAAGTAGCAAAACACTGCCTAAAAACTAAAGTGACAAAAGTCTAGTTAACAGCTAAAAGTAACATAACTAAAATGAACATAAGAAAGAAAATTTAAAAAAGCCACTTTGATAAAGCTATAAAGAAAACAATGTTTTAAAAGGAATAAATCTCAATGTATCTTTATGTGGAAAATATTTGTAACTAAGGTGAAATATTTTAAAAAGTATTAAAATTGCACAAACCAAAAAGTCCTAGCTAGGGCTGCCACAAACGCTTATTTTTATAATCGATTAATCACCAATTATTTTTTCGATTAGTCGACTAATCGGATCATACGTTAATTGAATATAAAACATACAGCTTATCGCGCCAGAATGCAGCTGCTATTATATAACCATGATTAGATTTTAGCTATATGTTAACTAAAAATAATTGCTGTGGAAGGTAAGTTCTGCTCTGCAGATATTACACAGGTTTCTCTTTTATTTTCTTAAAATGATCCCACACTTTGAGCTCTGTTGTCAGGTAGCCATGATACCAGAGCCTGTCTGTATAATGTCTTGTGACGTCCACGGCCTACCCCAGTTACCACTACTGTGCATGTGTGTCAAGGACAGAAAGGCAGATGTGGCAGTGGAAGGTGTCAAAGCAGTTTGGAGAGAAAAACAAAGTGAAGAACAAAAAAAAAAAAGAAAACGATTAATCGATTATTAAATTAGTCATCGATTATTTTAATAATCGATTAGTCGTCGATTAATCGATTAATCGTTGCAGCCCTAGTCCTAGCACCTTTAAGCTGAATGTTTTTATAAATAAATTTCCAAAATACTACATGGTTAGCTTGCAAAAACACTATAGAAAACAGGAAAGAATAGTGTGTATGCTGACTCAGCATTCATATAATAAATTTCAACAACAATTCAACGCACCAACAAAAAATGGTTTCAAACCAAAGATTTGTCCAGTTGCCACAGTTTGATGACAGGACATAAACATTGCATCACTATTCAAACATTGGCACGTTTTTTATTAAGAATTTTGCAAATCAAAATGTAAAAAATGCATTCACTGAGTCATCAGACTTACGTTAGATATGCTCTCTATAAAAAAGCATTAAAGTTCTTGTGAATGGGCCAGAAATTATTTTGTAGAGTTACAGTGACTTTGAACAAAAATATACTTGCAAACAAATGAGGACATTTGTGTTTGGTAGATAATGTCTTTGTTGTAACAGTGCTTCTTGGCAATAAATCCTGATTGGCGGCACCTGGGGGCACCAGAAGCTCAAAACAAGAGTCAATAACAACAAGCAGTATAATCTGTTTGKTAGAGAAGATTTGGCATTTTTTTCATGTGCAGAACCCACAAACCCAACTCTACTGCTGGTCAAATGAATGTTCCTAGAGTTAGATTTACTCACTTACATTTACTTGAATAACTCTGGAAAATGTGTACAGTTTTACTACATCATACTTTTTACTTTACTTGAGTAGTACTATTATGAAGTATCACTACTTTTACTTGAGTAAAGTCTCTGAATGCTTAACCCACCGTAAGTAACTTTACTGAATGAGGAACAAACATGTAAGATTTTGCAAGCCACTGACATTCATGGTAACCAGAAATACATCAGAGATACTTTTGGAGGTCAGGTGAATATATGGACAACAGTAGATGTCACTGGAAGTACTTTATCCTGTTCTGTATTATATACATGCACACACGTTACCTATTTTAATTATTAATTTCATAATGGAAATAATTAAATTTGTTACTTTGTGATTATATTTATTTGTATTATTTTCTTATTTTAGTCTTTAAAAAGCATCCTTATTTGTACATAACTTTATACATTGTTTTGGTCTTTCTTTTGACGTAGTTTTAAAATGTTAAATTAGAACTTATGATCAGTTACTCAGTATTAAAGTAGCCTTTTTTACAAAATACTTTTTGATCTTACTTAAGTAATATCTTGTATAGCTAATTTTTACTTTTACTTGAGTAAAATAATGTTGAAGTAGTACTTCTACTTGAGAACAAATTTTGAGTACTCTACCCACCTCTGCATGTTCCTTACAAATGTGACACCATTTCCATGGGAATTTAACMGGCTTCCCAACGGGATAAAATTGATTCCCAAGAAGCATTGTTACAACAAAGAAATAATCTATCAAGCATTAATTTCCTTACTTTTTGTGATAAGTGAAATGTTGTTAAGTTTTACTTCCTGAAGGTGTTTGGCTGCCGGGCTATGAGTCTCATTATCCACCAGCATTACAGACTAGTGAGCACAGAGGTGTGTCACATCGCAGCTCGAAGAAACATTTATGGCTGCCTTGTAAGGTCAGCTGACTCTTCCTTTCCTTTCACACAGCGCAGAGAAGTGGGGTAACTCTGACTGTCTGACAGTCAGGAGAAAGTGGAGCTCTTCCATATATGGACAAACTTCCAGCAGCGAGTGTTTGGGAAAGTGATGTCACAGGAAAGGGAGCAGACTGCCAGCTCACCGCCTGGTCCCGAGCTGCAGTGAAAGCATCAGCAGTCCTGTGGAGACAAACCAAAAGTGCAGCTCGTCAGCAACAAAAACTAAAAGAATTATACACACTTCCCTTAGATAATTAGCCTCCAGCCTTTTACAAAGCAAACCTGTTCATTTAAGTTACATTTAAAATGTCATGTTTAGACATATGTCCATTGTCAACACAAAATACTGTGTTGACAGTGGATTACTTCATTTAAGCAGTTTTTAAATGATAATCTAATTAAATCTGTCAATGTTGCAAACAATTCTGCCATGTTTAGTCTCCAAAAGAAAGAAAAAAAATGCACGTTTAAGGTAATACCTTTTTATTGTAGTGCCTATGAAAAGTATTCACCCCCTTAAATATTTTATTTTATTATGGTCATAAATTAATCAAGGACAGTAAAAACTGGCCTTCCTAACAAAAAACAAAAACATTAAATCCATTAATAAAAAAGGGAAATCAAATTTCGACAAAGTAATACCAGTTAAAAATAGATAACATGATGAAATTTGTGTTCTGCATTGACCCATCACATGTGAGACACACCCAGGTGGAGCAACAGGCAGCTATTTAGGCGCCCGTGGAGCAGCAAGAAATTAGGTGTCTTGCTCAAGAACACCATAACGTACAGACACGACGAGGAGTTGAACCTGTGACTTTCTGACCCCAGTTTGGCTGCCCTACCACTGCTCCACAGCCACCCCGTGTCAAAGAGAAGGCCACTGCTGGAGAAAACTAATCCTGAATCTTGCCCAGAGTCTGAACAATCTAGACTGAGTTTTCCTCAACGGTGACTTTTCCACTCTGACATRAAGCTCAGACTGGTGAAGAATCTGGGCAGCAGTTGTTGTATGCACAGTTCCTCCTGTCTCAAATTCAGAAGCTTGAATCTCATTCAGAGTATTTCTCGTCCTTATTTTGTGAGGACAGCCTGCACTTGGTAAATTTACACATTTTTTATATTCTTCACCTTTTATTCACAATGGATTTATTAAATCTCCTGTGGATTTTTAGGGCCTTGGAAATCCTTTTGTATCCATCCTGACTTGTAGTTTTCAATATTTATTTTTCTTTGAGTTTGAATTAGGATAGTGACTTTTAAGGCGATGAATATTACTGCATCTATTCTTTATTTTGCTGAGGAACCCTATTTCCATCATGGGAGAAGAAGTGGAGATGACTGAGGAATATAAATACCTCGGTGTTCATCTGGACAACAGACTGGACTGGAGACTCAACAGTGAAGCAGTCTACAAGAAAGGTCAGAGCAGACTGGACTTCTTGAGGAAGCTAAGATCCTTCAATATCTGCAGCAAGATGCTGCAGATCTTCTACAAGTCTGTTGTTGAGAGCGCCATCTCTTCTGCTGTCATCTGTTGGGGCAGCAGCATCAGAGCCAGGGACCTAAAAGGCTAAACAACCTGACAAAGAAGGCTGGTTCTGTTCTGGGGCTGACTGTGGGATCTCTGGAGATGATGGTGCAAAGAAGGATTTTACATAAAATCAAGAATATTGTGGACAACCCTGACCATCCTCTTCATCAGACTGTCATAGAAAACCTTATTCAATTTAGTTGTAATACAGATGGCTACAGAAGATCTTTCCTGCCCACAGCCATCACCATCTATAACAAAATAGATCTAAACACCAACCGTTGTTGATGCCCCTCATCACCATTCAGCAGTGAGCAGTCAGCAGTACTAATCTAAAAATTTGTTCCACTAGCCCAAAAAAACTAACTCAAATATTTACATCCACTAATTCTGAAGCACTAATGCACTGAAATTTTTAGCAAAAACTTATTCTAAAGCACCAAAATAACCCAATCAACCCATGAACCTTCTGATTGTAGAGGTTGACACTATCTTTTTGCATTTGCTCTGCCACTAATAACACTTCACAGGTGTAGCCAATCTACTCACCCAG
Source organism: Austrofundulus limnaeus (assembly GCF_001266775.1). Taxonomy (NCBI): domain Eukaryota; kingdom Metazoa; phylum Chordata; class Actinopteri; order Cyprinodontiformes; family Rivulidae; genus Austrofundulus; species Austrofundulus limnaeus. The sequence goes on from NW_013952895.1 coordinate 318,592, forward strand.
AGGAGCAGTACTTAAAGAGGAGCTGCGCAACAGGCAGATGCTGGAACAAAGAGTCTCCTTGGTAGGAGTCTTTCTCTGGCTTTGTGAGTATTATCCGAGTCAACATTAAAGTGTTATGGTTTTCTGGATTCTCTGCAGTTTTCTGAGATCGGCTCCATCTTGTACYGCCTCATTCCTTGTRGATTTACACCTGTGGAAACTCATCTTGTTGTGGTTCCWGACCTTGGATTACCTCCCTTCATCTCTGGTCCTGGACTGAGTTCTGTGCTCAACAGAAGGCTAATCTCTGGCTAATCTCCTGGAGAAAGAACCCACTGTAAATACTGTATCTCTCATCACTTACCTGTAAATACAGATGTTCAGTTATGCACTCAGTACTTGGTGGGGAATCCTTTTGCAGAAATGACTGCTTCAATGCGGCGTGGCATGGAGG
>NW_013952895.1:319439-327174 GCF_001266775.1 Austrofundulus limnaeus
GGACCAACACCAGCAGCTGACATGGCACCCCAGACCATCACTGACTGTGGGTACTTGACACTGGACTTCAGGCATTTCCTTCTCCCCAGTCTGCCTCCAGGCTCTGGCACCCTGATTTCCGAATGACATAAAAAATTTGCTTTCATCTGAAAAAAGTWCTTTGGACCACTGAGCAACAGTCCAGTGCTGCTTCTCTGTAGCCCAGGTCAGGCGCTTCTGCCGCGTTTCTGGCACAAAATGGCTTGATCTGGGGAATGCGGCACCTGTAGACCATTTCCTGYACWCGCCTGTGCACGGTGGCTCTGGAAGTTTGTACTCCAGACTCAGTCCACTGCTTCTGCAGGTCCCCCAAGGTCTGGAATCAGCCCTTCTCCACCATTTTCCTCAGGGTCCGGTCACCTCTGCTCGTTGTGCAGCATTTTCTGCCACACTTTTTCCTTCCCACAGACTTCCCACTGAGGTGCCTTGATACAGCACTCTGGGAACAGCCTATTCTGTCAGAAATGTCTTTCTGTGTCTTACCCTCTTGTTGAGGGTGTCAGTGATGGCCTTCTGGACAGCAGTCAGGTCAGCAGTCTTACCCATGATTGTGGTTTTGAGTAATGAACCAGGCTGGGAGTTTTTAAAAGCCTCAGTAATCTTTGGCAGGTGTTTAGAGTTAATTCGTTGATTCAGATGATTAGGATAATAAGTCGTTAAGAGAACCTGTTCGTGATATGCTAATTTTTTGAGATAGGGATTTTTGATTTTTCTTTACCTTTTTGTCAAAATCATTAATATTAAAACAATAAAAGGCTTGAGCTTCTTCAGTTGGTGTGCAATGAATCTAAAATATATGAAAGTTTAATGTTTATCAGTACATTACAGAAAATAATGAACTTTATCAAAATATGCTAATTTTTTGAGAAGGACCTGTACTCACCTGGTGCTCACTGAACAGCCTGCGACAGTCCATACATCCACCTTTAAAGAAACTCATCGTCATCGTCATCATCACACGTTGCCAGGCTGCTCTTTGACGACGGCAATAGACAGGCTGCTCTTTGTCGACTTTGACGACTGCAATTGCCTGGGTGCTCTTATTCGACTTTGATGATGGGAAATGCCAGGGTGCTCTTACTCGACTTTGACTTCGGGAAATGCCAGGGTGCTTTTTGTCGACTTTGATGACAGGAATTGGCAAGGTCCTCTTGTCGACTTTGATGACGGGAATCGGCAAGGTGCTTGTTATTGACTTGGACTTTGTGAGTCACACATGGCCATGGTGCTCTCTGGAGTAATTTAGCAAAAGCCCTAAAGCAATAATCAGGAAATTAGTTCCCCTATTAGTGCTTTATGGGAACTGTGCCCACCACTGCCATTCAGCAGTTACCAGCTGTTAGCAGTTTTGTTGGAATCATCATAGAGCTTCATTTTTTAAATAACCTAATAAGGTGAACAGAAGAACAAACGAATGGGGGGCTAAAGTGATCTTGTCAAACTACTGTACTAACGTGTTGAGCAGGTCTCCCTTATACAGTATACACATAAAAAAATAAAATTTGGTTCAGATCAGATAATGTATGTGTGATTTAGAGCCAACAACATGTCAATGGCGTGGTCTACTAAGGCCACAACCCCCCCCCCCCCCAAAAAAAAAAAGTACTGCATTCCTGTAGTGGGGTAGTTTAGGATTGACCATTGCAAATTGGGTGCAGATTGGCTGAAATACTGTATATAAAATTTAGAGCCAAGTGTATGTCAACGGCGTGATATGTAATTAGGCCACTTCCCCCAAAATTGTACTGCATTCCTATAGTGGGGTGGATTAGAATCAACCATAGTGAATCTGGTGCATATTGGATGAAGTATATGGAATTTATGTTGGGATTGTGTCTTGTCTGTGTTTTCCCTCTTTTGTCTTCCCTGTGACATTACTCATCATTTCTCCTCAGTATGTTTCCTGCTGGTTATACCTGTTCAATTATCTCTCACCTGTCAGTTGTTATCTAATCAGTTCCTCTCAGCTGTTGCTCATCTTCGGGCATGCAACATGGATGATTCATACGTATAAGTTTGGTGTATTTTAGCCTTTCTATGTGAAAGTTACAGCTTTCGGAAATTGTACTGGACGGACTCGTCTCGGTGACAGGGAACAACAACTCTTTAGTCAAATTAGTTAAAACAACATTTAATTTCCCTTTGGGATCAATAAAGTATTTTTTAATTGAACTGAATTGAATTTGACTTTAATACCAACAGTGGTGAGGATAGTGTGACCTGGAAGGGTGTCATTGGGAAGAACAGCATCTCTGATCTGAATCCAATTGGTGTTCTGTTGTTGGACTTCGGTGCTGGTCATGGTTTGTCCATAATTATACATCCATAAGTGCACGTGGCACCAGGACACCCTAGACTGCGTATCAGTTAAAGACTTTGCAGTCGTGTCATCTGATCTGCGGCCATAAGTTTTGAACTCTTGGGCAAGGAAAGGAGCTGAGCTGTCAACTGATTACCACCTGGTGGTGAGTTGGATCAAATGGCAGGGGAAGATGCTGGACAGACCTGCTAGACCCAAACATGTAATGAGGGTTTGTTGGGAACGTCAGAAGGATCTTCAACTTGAAGAACTTCAGAACTTCATCTGCATCCCAACAAGGGTGGGGGACATTGAGTCCCGGTGGGCCATGTTCCTCACCTCTATTTCCGAGAYGGCTGTTTTGATGTGTGGCTGCAAGGTTGTTGGTGCATCTCATTGTGTCCATTCTTGAACCCAATGGTGGGTTAGTGGTTCTCCTTTTTGTTGGACTGAAAGATATGTTCTAATTACAGGGGCATTACTCTCCTTAGCCTTCCTATTAAAGTCTTTCCAGGGTTGCTGGAAAAGTGAGTACAATGATGGTCAAACCTCAGATTCAGAAAGCATAATGTGGGTTCTGTGGAAAACTGAACCAGATCTCTTCAAGGGGTAATGGGTGTTTGCCCATCCAGTCTACATGTGTTTTGTGAACTTTGAGAAGGTATTTAACCGTGTTTCTTCAGGAACACTTTGGGGGATGATCTGCAGGTATGGGATTGGGAGTCTGTTKAAATGGACCACTCAGTTCTTATACAAGCAATAGTTTGATTCACTTTGCCGGCAGTAAGTCTGATCCCTTCAGGGTCAAAGTTGGACTGCACCAGGGCTGTTTGTTGTCTCCAGCTCTGTTCATAACTTTTATAGACACAATGGCCTCAGGATTCCATCACTGCTATTTACAAATGATGTGGTGCTGTTGGCATCATCGGACCCAAAACTGTGGAATGATCTTCCACTACATGTCAGACAGTCCTCTTCCCTCGTTGTCTTCAAGTCTCAATTAAAAACACACTACTACTCCCTTGCCTTTGAGTCTGAGTGAGATGTTGCAAAACCTCACTGTGTATCATAACTCTGTTCTATACTTTAAGTGGACTTCAAAGATCATGGGATTTTGTTCACCAGTGAGGGAAGAATGGAGAGTGAGATCTACACACACATTAGTGCAGTTTTCACAGAATTTTTATTTTTAGGAAACTTGACATAATACACATGATTTTACCCATTTTGTCACACACTGTAACTGGCATATTTTGTTTTGAACTTGGCACAGCCAAAGTGAAACAGGACGTGACATAAAAAGTAAACTCTTTAAGAACTCTGTGGTTTTTGTTAATTGAAACAACTGAACTCTGACTCATCTTCGTCTCTCTGATAGTGACTCAAAAATAATCTAAAGAAATATCAGATTATTTTCCACAGTCCATGTTATTAGCCACTGTAGCAAAGCTCTGCTCACATTCAGACATTCCCCTTTGTCATCATTTCTTGTTACTTTGCATGTGAATATCTCAACTACTGTTAATCTCAGCAGCATTGCAATATTTTAATATTTTGTTATTTCAATGTTATCTTCACAAAAATGAATTCAGATTTATCACAAAAATGTGATGTCACAAGCACTTTAAAGGATACCAACCCTATAAAGCAGCAACAGAAACACTTACTGGCCAAATGACAAGCTGACTTTTCAAATGCATCAATAATCATATTGTAAAGAACAGCTTAAAATCAGTTAATCAGAATGCACTGCTTAGGGAAGCAAGAGAGTTGCTGTTAAGTCCACTTTTATTTGACAATACAATGTTATTCATCAGAACTGCCRAATATTCTGTGAGCAGTGGTGCAGAGAAACTCGCAGTTAAACTCTGAGACGTTCAGGTCATGTGAAGAGCCAGCACATTTGGCTCTGTTTGGTCTCTCACGAGTTCCCAAACTATTCCAGCCATGTTGGGAGGGAAATTCTTTACCAGCTCAGCCATGTATGGGTTTGGGTTAGCGTTCAAACATCTTCAGTCAAAATTTAGGATCAAACTTACAGCTCAATTACATTTAAACTCAAATGATGGTCTATTCTTACAGCTGCAAAGACGGAAAGATGGGCTTTTATGATTGGGATTTTAGTCACAGCTAAAATAATTCAGCAAAACCAAACAAGAAACAGCAGGAATGTTGAAACCGAGACCTATGATGTAGGGAAAATGGATAAACATTACTTCTGCCTGAGTAAATAAACCTTCATTAAAAAAGTTTTTTTATTTAAAAAAATACAAGACCATAAGAGAGTATTTTGTTTGGCATCAGACAATAAGGTTAGCTGGAAAAAGAAAAAGCTTCCAAATTCTTTTCATTTACACTTTGGTTATGTGCAGCCTGGCAGTCCTACTGCGGCCCTATGTGAATACTGGTCCCAGAGCAGACATAGAGGTAAATGAAGGGTGTCTACTTCCTGCTGATAAACTGGGACCACACACTAATTCAGAGAAGTGCAGGAAATTGTTTGGACAAAAAGAGAAAAAACAGATAAAACAAATCAACTACACAGATGACTTGACTCACTTAGACTGAATGGTAGAATTATCCTCATATGATGTGGACATCAGACAAGTTTTTTTTAAATTCTTTGTAAGAAATATCTCACAGTTGTGAATGTGAGAACTTTCAATAGGTGGGGTTTGATCGTACATTGAAAATGTTCAGCCTTAGGTGGTTATTCACTTTCTGAAGGGTCAACATAGGGTAAACCCCCACAAGGCACCAGGACCCGATGGCATCCCAGGACGGGTGCTAAGAGCGTGCGCTAACCAACTTGCCGAGGTGTTCACTAACAACCTGTCTCTGAACCAGTCTATTGTACCCACCATCTTCAAGACCTCCACTGTTGTCCCCATCCCAAAGACCACCGCAGCATCATGTCCAAATGACTTTAGGCCCATTGCACTCACATCTGTCATCATGAAGTGATTTGAGCAAATCATCAAGACTCACATCTGTGCTTCCCTCCCTGACACCCTGGACCCCCTACAGTTTGCATACAGATCAAACAGGTCCACAAACGATGCTATGGCTCCAGCAATTCACACCACCCTCAGCCATTTGGAGAAGAAAAACACCTATGTGAGAATGCTCTTCATTGACTACAGCTCAGCGTTCAACACCATAATCCCCTCCAAACTGGTCTCCAAGCTCACAGCTCTGGGTCTGGAGAAATCCATCTGCTGCTGGATATTGGACTTCCTCACCAACAGACCACAGGCAGTGGGAAWAGGCAGCCACCTCTCTTCCACACTGGTCCTCAGCACCGGTACACCTCAGGGATGTGTCCTCAGTCCACTGCTGTTCTCCCTTTTCACACATGACTGTGCCGCCTGGCACAGCCCAAACGTCATCTTCAAGTTTGCTGATGAMACCACCATCTTGGGCCTCATCACTGACAACAACGAACGCGCCTACAGAGGTGAGGTGGAATCACTGACCAGCTGGTGTCAGGAAAATAACCTCTCACTGAAYGTCAGCAAAACYAAGGAGATGAWAGTGGACTTCAGGAGACAGCAAGGAGGCCAGCATTCCCCCATCTACTATATATTGTACACCCTGCCTGCACTATTCTGTTATTTCTGTTGCTGAAATGTTGTTRTTGTTTTCTTTGCTATTTAGTTATTATTTGCTGTTTGACATTTTGACTTTACACTGTATGTATTACCCTAAATGTTTTGTTTATTTACTCTGTGCATTTACTGCAAACTAAATTTTGTATTCTGTATTGTCTTTATTTTTACTCTTTATAGCAAGTCGAAGGATTTCTTCTCATCCTAAGAATTTCATTGCGTTGTTGACTCTTGTTAAGCTGCGTATGACAATAAATGAATCCTGAATCCTGAACATTGTCTTTTTAGTGCCTGCCACTGTGAAACGTTGGCAATATTGTTATTGTGTCTATGTGTGTGTGTTTGTCTGTCTGTTAGCACAATATCACTTGAACCAGTGTACAGATTAATAAAACCTTCATAAATAAATAAATAAATACATTTTGGAGTAAGCCAAATTCAAGATGGCCACCACACCAAATCAATTTTAATACATTTATTCAATTCAGATTGTTTGTTAGCACCCGTTTCACAACATGGGTTATCTCAGGGCACTGTTCAAAAATATTTGGGTACCAAATGCTAATTATTAAGAACAATCAATCTAAGGAAGCCAGCACATTGCATGAATCTTCACACCTCCCATCCTGAGCAGCACATTGGCAACAGTGGAAAGGAAAAACTCCCTTTTAACAGCAGTAAACCTCCAGCAGAACCAGGCTCAGGATGATCGGTCATCTGGTTTGACTGGCTGGGGTTAGAGGGCAGAAAAGTGACACAGACAAACACAGAATGACTGGTCCAGTGTGGTTTATAGGGTTTATCAAAAAGGAAGGTCTTAAGTGAAGTTCTTGTCGGTCTCACAGACAGAAACAGGAAGATGGTTCCATGGGAGAGGAACATGATAACTGAAAGCTCTGCTTTCTGTTCTATTTTTTTTGAAACTCTAGGAACCACAAGGAAACCCACACTTTGAGAGCGAAGAGCTCTGTTAGGAAAAGATAAAAGATAAAACTGTGTTTGTCATAATCATGGTATAATATGCAGACAAACGTGTTGTTGTGGCTGCAACCAAAAATCACACAAGAGAGCACATAAACAGAAAACGAACATGAAAACAATAAAAATGAATAGCATTGAACTTGAAAAAGTAAAATAAGCAAAACTGTTGAATTCTAACTCTGGATCTGTCAATTTATTTATTTATTTTGGTGTTCAGAGTTCAACAGACGGCTAATCTGATGAAAGAAATTCCTCATCCTCTCAGTGTTCAAAATATGGAACAAGAAGACTTTTAATGTGAGATGGAGTTTGGTTGTTGAGAGCTTTGCATGTTATCAATAAGATTTAAATGGTCTTTTTCTAATCCTTCTCAGAATCTAGCAGCAGCATTTTGGATTAATTGAAGACTTTAAAGAATCTTTTTGGACACTCAGATAATAAAGAATGAATACAGTTCTACCTAAACGTGAGAAATGGAACAGACTGTTTATAATTTTAGGGATTTGCCCTGGTGGAAGAAAGTGGTCTTGGTGGTATTTTTAATGCGGGGGACAAAAGACATCTACTGATTAATAATAAGACTATCGCTAAGTCTTTTATAGGTTAACATTTGTTGTAGTCATAGATTTTCCAGAAATTAGCATGCAAGTTGAGAGAGGGGGTTAGCATTTTCTAGCAGTGCAGAAATGTTTTATTTACAATTTAATTATATGTCAACAAGACCAAATAAATTTAATTAAAATATGTCAACAAGACGTCCTGATGCATCTCAGTAATCCAGGTAAAAAATCAAAAAGAAAAAAATTGT
>NW_013952895.1:328365-332056 GCF_001266775.1 Austrofundulus limnaeus
CAGACTGAAGAAGTCTCTTGGAGGAGAGACGAAACGTTTCATTAAAGAAGAACCCGTCCAGAGGACCTATACAATTTTTTTCTTTTTGATGTCAACAAGACCATCACCCTCAAGTTGGAGGGTGATGGCCATTCCTTCAAATAATGCTTGTTTCATTAGGAAACCATTTTGCAAAAAACATTGCATTGGGTGTCAGTGATTGAAGTTTCAGATATTTACTTAAAAAATGGAGATCTAAAAGAGCCAAATCAAACTTGGAATCAGCATATGGCAGAAATTAAAGCATGGGTATCATTTAAAACTTCTCTATAATAAAAAGAACTAAATGCTTTACTCAGACTCTGACACAGGATTTTTCTGATCTCTGTAAATCTTTAGCCTGGTAAAAACCAGACCCTTGTCTTTCACTTTGCTTCGTACAGAGGAGCAGAGAAGCGAAACTAGAATTGAGCGGAGGTGCGTAGGAAGGTAAGGGTAAGGCTAGTAAAACTTAGTAAAAGTAACATTTTTAGGTTTTTAAAGCTGCTGATTGAATCAAACATAATGCCTTGAAAAATCCCTTTCTCCTCAGAAAACAAACAGCTACAATTTAGTGATTAAAATAAGATATAAAAAGGATAAAGCAGATATAAAATGTTCTGGTTGATATTTTGCTTCGCGGGTTTATGTTCTAATACAACAAAAACTATTTAAAACTAAAATGTCTGAATTTGTTATTTTTAAGAAATGTTTTGGGTGAATTTGTTTAAATGAACATTTCTTACAATAATTAATAGAATGTTAGCTCATTAAATTCTTATTTTTCTGTTACAGAAAAGTTTCATCATAACACATCTGATCATGTAAAAATAATTGTGTTCAACATGCTCTTCAAGGTGGTTATGCTTGTTTCTGCTGCCCCCATGTGGTTAAAGGTCAGTATTTAAATGCCCCACCTATTAAAATGTCAAAAGAACATATATATTATGTCAGTGAGTCTATATTTATGCAAATCAATAACAAAAACACCTTTTCATATCTCTGGTCTGCTCAGACCTGTTAGAGGTAGAATAAATATGGGTAGAGCGATGAAACTGACRCTGCAAAACATTTATGCACTTGTTGATTTTTCTTTTTCTTGTGCTTCAGAGTCAAATTTAAGAACACTTTATTCTCTTAAGGAAACAAAAATGTAAACTGTAGACATGGGTAGCTTTACAAAACCATCCTCCTCATGTAAACCGCTGAGGCTATATGAAGGAAAAAAAATATTTCCTTTCACAAGTAAAACCTCTAACCTGATACAGAACATTTGTTCTTGAACAGATGCACAGAAAACTGACAAGCACTGACTCTTTCACTATATCATTTTCCCTCCCATTTGTAGTTTTGAGAGAAAAAAAAGTAAATTACCACCTTAGTTTTTGCAGGTTTAGGGACTAATTTCTGTGTAAACCTTTAAAGTAAAATTAATACAAATAAAAAAGACCCTGTTTGGGTCACATTTCCCAGCCTGTGAAGTTCATTTTTTTTAAATTTCTATGACATTTTCTGAACAATTACGCCAAATTATCTGCAACGGAACTGCCAAATAATGTCTGGACTTACCAACTACAAGTTGGTCATCTTCATTCTCCTCTGGCTCTGGGTCAGACTGTGGCTGGATGGACAAGTCTTCCCTTGTTGACATATTTTAATTAAATTGTAAATAAAACATTTCTGCACTGCTAGAAAAGGCTAACCCCCCTCTCTCAAGCTGGAGTGGACTGGTCTGGAAGCTGGAGGTGGGGTGGGGCTTGAAGCACCTTCAAGGAATAGTATCAACCCCCCGCCCTCTAAAAAATTAAGTAGGTCTTCTGGACCAAGTAGGGGTCTCTGCGGACGATTGGGCGTCCCAACGAAAGGCGATTCTAAAGCGACACACCTGGTTTGACAGACTTTTTTAAAGGGACACACCTGACTGGACAAGCAAAAAAGGGACGATACTGTACGGCACCACCTGATTGGACAAGAACAAAAGGGGCGTCACTGTACAGCACCACTTTTTCTGGAGAACCCTACTTGGGTCACATTTCTCCTGGTTAACCTTAGTGTTGGGGTCAGGCTCAGGCTGTAAAGAGGTCAAGCAGGGTCTAAAGATACCATCATGTAGGCCTCGTCGCCCAGTGTTTATGCTTTAGACACGCCCACTCTTGTGACACGCCCACTTTGATTTTGCAGATAACCTCTTCTCTTCTGGAYGGGTTCTTCTTTAATGAAACGTTTCATCTCTCCTCCAAGAGAGTTTCAGGCGAACTCAGCCTTATAAGCAATGCCTCGCACATGGTGGACAAACAGGTAGTTCTCATGCAAAAGAGGACCATCAACCATGACTGCTTTCTGTAAATTCTGTAAATTTGTTCAAATTTGTCCAGTGGTTCAGGAGATATTTTGCTAACATGCAGACTTCTGACATGGGCAAAACCTGCCTTTGCCTTTCACCAGCAGACAATATTCTACTCTGACACTAGCTTCCCATAGACACAGCAAATTGAACTAACTTCATGCTCTCATCACATAATTGAGTTCATGTTGGCATGGTAACTGTCAGCAGATAAATGGGATGAACTTAGATATTTTATAAAACTGCTCCAATAGTTCAGAATACTTTAACATTTCATGAAACACTGCAGCCTTTAAAAGTGGACATATGCTTTTAAATCCTTTTTCACATTTAAATCATTCATCTAGGCTCTATGTAAAGTGGAACTGTAATGCTGTGGTCTGAATTCCTCATTGTAACTCCACAAGCCCCTCTTTCACCCGTTTGCTGAGTTGTGTCTCAGATCAATTGTTTTGAGGCTGTCTCTTTAAATCCAAACAAGGTGCTTCACACCCCGCCCACCTCCAGTACCCAGAGCGATCCATTGTACCTTGATAAGAGGGTTTTTATGCATATGTAGCAGTGCAGAAACTTTTTATTTACAAATTAGTAAACGATGGGCTTTTCCATCCAGCCTTACATGCTGGAGTCTGATCCTGAGCCAGAGGAGAATGAAGACGATCAAATAGTYGGYAAGTCCAGACCTCATTTGGCAGTTAYGTCACAAATGATGTGACTTAATWGTTCAGAAAACATCATAAAAAATAGAGAAAACTTAACAGGTTGAAAAATATGACCCAAACAGAACATAAAGATATCTATGCAGCAGAGACTAAATTAAAACTTTTCTGCACTTCTAGAGACTCCTAAACMTCAAACTACACATCAAAATACATTTATGGGCTAAAAAATTGCATTTTGAATGTGTCCTCTTTGACACTGGAGAAGAAATAGTTCTTTTGTAGCACGAAAATGAACTTTTATTACAAGCTGACTTGTAATAGTGCTCAGGAGTTGGACACAGACACACACACGTTTGTTCTTCTATCCTCACGGGGACTTTGCATTGATTTCCATTCATTTCTATAGCCTAACCCTGACCCCTTACCCTAAATCCAAACCCCGACCTACTAACAGTATTTCCCCTAATGGGGACCAGGCTTTTTCCCAATAAGGAATAGTGAGTCCTCACCAGGCTGTGTTTACCTGGAAAATAGGGGTGTAAGAAAATATCGATACACTGAAATATCGCGATATTTCGTTTCCTGATACTGTATCGATATTCTAAAGCCCTGTATCGATTTTTAATTAAGGTTTAAAATGTCAACCTTCTTGCCAACCGTTCATTTT
>NW_013952895.1:333886-343392 GCF_001266775.1 Austrofundulus limnaeus
ATCTTTTTAAGTGGGAGAACTTGCACAATTGGTGACTGACTAAATACTTATTTTCCCCACTGTATCGTATTGTGATCCCTCTGTTATGATATGTATCATATCGCCAAATTCTTGCCAATACACAGCCCTACTGGAAAATAGTTAAAAAATCATCCCCACCAAGTGGCAGTTTAACCAAATYGATCTTTATTATCTGTAGAGGCAGTCAACTCTTCAGACACTCTACTGTAGTGTCTGCTAACAAAACTGTTAAAACATAAAAGAAAAACCCAATCAGTTACACCAGAACACGAAGACAGAATCAAACTTGTTCCATACAAGACCTGCTGTCTGTTACTCACGGGTAAACTTTAGATCCAGGTGGGTTTTTCTGCAAGAAGCAGAACAGAAGAACCAAACAAACAAATAAAACATTGATTTAACATAAAAATAAATGCCTCTCATTTATTATTAGTTAGCTTATGTACATTTTAATGTAATCTGAGGTTAGACCTAAAAAAAAATAACCTCAGCACTGTCCAAACTATTTGTTCAAACCAAAGACTTTTCCTTACAGCTTCTGAGCATCTTGTGTTCAGAAGCTGTAAGAGTTCATGTCAAAAATAAAAGAGCTGAGTTGTAAAAACCCATAGAAACTCCACTTCTTTAATGAAGTCGGTTCAATTATTTCTTTCCATGATGTGAAAGAGGTTTTTCGATCTTTAACCTTTTTTCTGAGGGTGAGGACCCCGACTCTCCCTCCTCAGAATCCATGTGAGTCCGTTTCAGAGTACTATGTGCCAAGCTGGTCTCTCTCTGTGACCTTGTGCGCTCAGATGGAAGTTGGCTTTCTTCCTCTGACTCTGAGGACACATGTGGGTTAGCTGGTGTCCTGGGTCGGTGCTGCCCGTTTACTCCGGGGCTATGTCGGCTCTGGAAGTCTGCAGCTACGGAGCTACTGTTAGCTTCTCTGCTATCAGGGCTGTCTGAAGACAGGTTTGGCCTCTCAGTCCTGTGTGCACCCACTAACTGAGGGGATGCAGTTGGTCTGTCCTGCTGAGTCCTGTCCCCGTCCTCATTCTCTTGACTCCCAGGAGACATTACTGGACTTGAACACACAAAGTCAGATGGACTCAGACACTTGTCATCCTCTGTGGCACTCACAGCATGGGGTTTGATTTGAAGGGAGTTTGGTTCTTCACCTGATGAGGAGGAAGACAAGTCGACAGAGATAGATGGGTAGCTGCAAGAGTCGATGGCTGAGAACAGAGCCTGGTTGGAGCGAGGCGAGTTCCCAGCTCTAGAGACCACATGCATACGTCGTCGCCTCGTGACATTTTGGCGCCTCACGTTGCTGCGTCGCTCCTCATCATCACTGCTGGAGCTGGAAGAGGATGTGGAGGAGCTTGACGCCTCTGCAGGAAGGGAAGGAGAGGAGGTAGGGCTGGAGATTGTGGAGTTCTCCCTGGGACTTGGGGATCGAGGGCGGGGCATTGGGTCGAGCCAAAATTCACTCGAGTCTGAATCTTCATTCACCAGGAAGCCGGACTGATTACGTGATCTTATTCTTCTCCCGGGGCACTCCTCCCCATCCTCTCCGGTCTGCTCATCTCCTCCTGACCCATCGGGTGCAGCCAGAGAGGAAGAGGAGGAGTTCTCAGAGTCGCTGTGGTGATCAGCAGCTGAGGCGGCAGCAGGAGCTGCCGACGTGATCCGCGTGGAGCGACGCCCACGTGCATGGAGCTGCATGATGGCCTCCTCGCTCAGATCGCTGTCAGAGTCTGAGCTCCAACCTTCAATCTCCCGACGCACCAGGGAGTCAAAGAAAGCCATCATGCGGGGATCCTCCTCAATAGATTGGCTGACATAGTCATGGGACAGACCGCTGCCGCTGTTGAGCACCAGGCTTATGTACTCCTCGTGGGAGTAAAGGCTGCGGGACTTATCCTCCACACRGCCCTCCAGATCCCCTTCGCTACCAGGCTGCTGGTAGGGACTCCACAACTGAGATGGACATGAAAGAAAAAAGAGACACATTAAAGTTTGGACAGATGGCAGTTTGACAGAAAAGAAATTACAGATAAAATTACAGATAAAAAGTGAGGAGTAATAGTCTACAGTGCAGAGATCTGAAGAGCCTGAAAAATGTTCCYCTAATGCCTGGTTCACACATCAAGGTTGTAGAAATGTCGGCTGATTTTCAAAACCTGAGAGGCTCCACACATGATATAAAATCATACATGTGACAGGTTTGGTCCTGCAGTGTTTGTTGTACTTGTGTGTAGTGTTTGTTCATGTGTGGTGTGGTGTCTTTGCCWYRWGGCAAAGACACCACACCACACATGAACAGATTTCACTCACCAACRTTCAGATGGCAGATGGGAAATCTCACAAGACCTCTCAAGATCAGACAGTTCAGAGTAAATAAACATGGCCGACAAGGAGGAAGCAATGCTGATAGTCTGTGGACTAAATTTTTAACAGCTTTCTGATTGGCTACATGTCAGATTCAACAGGCTGCAGCTCATTTGTCCTGGGGGAACACCACACACACAATCCAACATGTTAAATGTTGCAGATTTGAGATCAGAGTGGTCCCAACATACTTCTGAGCCGACTAGATCACTCCACACAACACACGCAGAAATATCTCCTAAGATTGTCTTTAGAGTAGTAACCTCCACCACCTTAAAATACCCAGTAACTAGTTATATAGTATTATTTACTGTAGGGCTGCAACTAACGATTATTTTAATAATGGATTAATCGGTTGATTATTTTTTTCGATTAATCGATTAATCGGCCAAATCATTAAAACGCTTAATTACATGAATATGAGTAGATATAAATTAAGTTAACTCCTTAAGGATGCAAGTTATTGATAAGGAATTAATCTGAAGTTGATTCATCTTATAGATTGACTAACAATAAGCAGCCATTATTTTAAAAAACTGGAGTTTTCTCTTGAATCAAGAGGGTCTTCCCATAAACTGAAGGATTTTTTTATAATCTCCTGGATTAAAAAACAGAAGCACATAATACATATTTTAACAATTTATTTTGCCAGCTGTATTAAATACTGACTGAAAATAAAAGTGTATTTCTCCTACATGAAACATAACAGAAATTTAATAGGTTGCTGAATGAGGAAAATAGATTAAAATAAAATATTTTTAGATGTAAAACTATTATTAATTTATTATAATTAGAATTTATTTACATTTAACATTTAYTTTTTTCTCTAATTCTTTACTTTTTGTTTCAATCTTGTTGGTTCTGTTTGACTAAAACATTGTTTGACCCAATAAAAATGGTTCTGAAGCAGCCCCCCACCCACCCCCATCTCCCTGCAGACCTGCAGCTCGATCACGTCCCCTTTTTTTTCCTTCGTCTTGAACCGTTTTGCTGCTCAACAAATAAATTTGGGCCTCAGTCAGAAAAAACTGGAGAGTTTATACTTTTGGCCCCAGAGGACGAAATGGTGGATTTAAGGTTTCCCTCCTCCCCCGCATGCATTTCCTCCTCATCATCAGACGTCTTTTAAAAAGAATAAAGAATATACTTTTTATCATATCTTTGGATCTACTTGGCCTAACAACACGATTTAAAAACTGGTTTAAAGTTCATCTCTGCTTTTCACTCAAGAGTCAGAGAGGGCGGCTCTTTACAGGTAGAGTTTTTTCTTTCTTCCTAAACTTTATTTAGCTCAGCCAGCATTGACAACGCTCTGCGGGTGACGTAATCGGCTCCACGACACGGCGAGGGACGCATAAATCCCGTGACACAACGAATTGATAATGAAATTCATTGCCAACGCTTCTAATAATCGATTTTTATCGATTTTATCAATTCATTGTTGCAGCCCTAATTTACTGTTAAATTTGTACAAGTGTGTATATATAGGTCTTCTGGACGGGTTCTTCTCTAATGAAACGTTTCGTCTCTCCTCCAAGAGACTTCTTCAGTCTGAGAGTTTCAGGCAAAATTCAGGCTTTTAAGCCCAGCCTCCAGGTGACTGATACTCACATCACATGGCTATCGTTGACACCTAATTAACACTTATTGTTAACAGGGGGTGAGTGATACTGGCAATGGCAGTGCTGTAGGAGGGGGACAACTGAAAACGGAGGCCTCCACCTCTGTTTAATGATGGACGGTCTTTCTTCACAAAAATGGCTTCTTTTACTCCTCTCTCAAACCAACGTTCCTCTCTATCAAGAATGAGAACATCCTCATCTCTGAAAGAGTGACCGCTGGCCTGTAAATGAGTGAAAACTGCAGAGTTCTGGCCATTAGACGTAGTGTTAATTAGGTGTCAACGATAGCCATGTGATGTGAGTATCAGTCACATGGAGGCAGGGCTTAAAAGCCTGAATTTTGCCTGAAACTCTCAGACTGAAGAAGTSTCTTGGAGGAGAGACGAAACGTTTCATTAGAGAAGAACCCGTCCAGAGGACCTATACAATTTTTTTCTTTTTGATTTTTTACCTGAATTACTGAGATGCATCAGGACATGCTGGAATTTTAATTTCTCTGAAGGAATCTTATCCTTTCCAGCTTTTACTCCATTCAATAATACTGTTATTTTTGCTATCTAAATAACATATTTGGCCTAGTAAAGATTATTTTAGTTATATTAGTGTAATTGTATTTAGATTTCAACTGTACTTGAAATCTGAAAACCTGTAAACTTGTTGTCATCTAGAGCAGGGGTTTCCAAACTTTTCCATGCCATGGCCCCCCAAACAGCATTAGCTTCTGGCCAGAGACTCACATTGTAAACCCACAAACAATGCTACAAAATACGTAAAAAAAAGCCATAAACCTTTATGTTTTTTCTCACTTTTGTTGACTATTCAATAATTATTACATTTGTTTAGTCTAAGAATTTTATTACCCAACATATTTTAAACACTGCATTATATTCCCTCATATGCTCTTTCATGTACAGTGCTCTGAGACAACGTATGTTGTGACTTGGCGCTATAATAATAAATAGAATTGAAAAAAAAAACCTTTTCAACCGATGGTTGATGATAAGAACAGAACAAAAGAAATCAAACCTCTCTAAAATAACCTTTCAAGGTATTATAAATTATATTTTAAAATAATGATTAAAACAAAGATTTGATTTAATGAAAGTGATTTAAAACATTTATTAGATCTTCCCTCCAGCTTTCTGAGGCCTCCCCAGTGCCCTCTAGCTGCCCCATTTTGATAAACACTGATCCAGACATCAATATTCTTGAGCAAGAAGGTTAAACTAGCTAAAATTGAACAAAAATATTGTACCTAAAAATAGAATACCTGATGGTCTCCAGTAATTCATCCAATTGTCAAACCTACTCTAGAGCTGCTGCTCTAGCTGTATTGTGTACCTGACAAGTATATACTGTACTTCTCAGTAGGAATGTGCGATATAAACGATATACGGTAAAAACTATATAAATTTGTCCTATGATAGAGATCTGTAGTCTACCGGCCAACCGCGCAATTCTTTTTGATGACTTAACCAGCTGGAGTCAAAACAGAGGAAGCGGGAAGCAGCGTGGCTGAGAGCGCAAATGAAGATGGGGAAAAAACATAACTTATCCGGACCTGGTAAGGGTGTGCGAAAATGAACGCCGAACTGTTTACATGTTGATGTGACGGCGCGTCCTGTCCGCTGCAGCGGGAGGAGCGCACGCCGTGGCACATGGTGAACGCAGCGAGGCGACTGTCAGTGCAGGTGAGGACGCACAAAAGCTTGTTGAGTCTGGACCTCGTTTCTCCTGCGGTCATAGTGTAATACTGTCTCCTTGTACAGCGGGGAAGCGCTGTGGGAAAGGCTTRTTGTCAGATTGTCCCCCCCCAAAAAAAACCATAAACAGGATGATTGTCACCCCGCCAGTGCGCGCACAGATTAAAACATGTGGAGTGCAGAAAAAGTAATAAATAAATACAAGCAATTTGTTTTACCACCTTAAAACGAAGCAGGTGATTCCAAACACAACATCCAATGGATGCAGATATCTATTACATTAAAGTTATTGTGTGTGTGTGTTATATATATAATCATATATATAATCTCTGATTTAACCAGGTAGGTCTCCCTTAAATTTTAGAGTTTTATGGGAGACTTTAAAGTGTCCCTTGAAAAAGGAGATTTTTAAGGTCTATATTTTTTACCTATACATATTTATTCCACCCAATTAATGTGTGATTTATTTATTGTTTATTATAAGTTTTATATCGTGATATATATCGTTACCGCCACCCATCATAATGTATATTGTGATATGAATTTTTTTGCCATATCGCACAATCTTACTTCTCAGCTGTACTTGTACTTGGTATTGAGAAATGGCCACCATCTACCTTAATGTTAATGCCTGGGCTGAAATAAAGGTTTTTGCAATAAAGACAAATTTGAATGCTTTTCTAGAAAGTTTAACTTCGTCTCAGAGGCTTATTCTTACTGAAAGCGGCAATATCATGTAAAATCAACTTTTTTGAGTTTTATATCATGTTATAATGTTATACTCTCATAAAAACATGCCCAAAGCCTTGCTTTGACTCATTCATGCATGTTTGAGAAATCCTGCAGTGTTTTTAGGAAGCCATGCTGAGGAGCAAAACGACAGGTGGGGACCAGAAACACCCCTGGGACGTGTCTTTAAGCCGAACTTCCACATGGCAGAGAACACCCCCTCCCCACACATGACTCCTGCAGGCTCTCGGGTGAAAGTGAAAGTGAAACCTAACTGTCTGCTGAGCTCTCAACATTAGTTCTCACTCAGTGAAGCTCTTTTCAGATTCAAAATACCCCCGCACTGAAATGGGTCAGACAGAGGCGAAGGAGGTTCTTAAACAGACAGAGGCCAATTTCAAGGCGTTTAGAAGAGAAGTGATGAGAAAAGTTTATTTTCTATTTAAACATAAAAACAGCATTTTAATAACAGCTAAAGGTGACAGATACTTTATTATGGTGTAGTATTTATAGTATTTAAATGTATGCCTGAGAAACACATAATATTGGCCCTTTAAAAATAGTGCTGTGTGCAAACAAGTGAGAATGCAGAGACACAGTTGAGTAGGAGAATAACTAGTATGGTAAGTAGTATAACCTTAAATCAATGCATTGGAAGTAGACTGATTAAMCTTCCATCTATAAATGACAGCTGTGATGCTTGTTTACTGACCTTGATAACTTTCTCCACACCCGAGGAACAGATCATGTAGTTGTGGGGATTAAAGCGAACCTGGTTCACAATGGAGCGATGACCCTTCAGGACCATGAAAGCTCCATTTACCACACGTCCAGGTCCTCCTAATAGAGAAAAGCTTTGTTAATGTGATGATAGCAGAGGAGACAGAATATGACTCAAACCAAACAAATTTGGATATTTCAATTGCTGAAAAGTAGACGTCAGGATTTCTAGATGTTTTTAAAAGCTGTTGAACCCAGTCCCTGTTTGGTAGCTGGATTTCCTTTGCCTTCTTCAATTACTATTTGCATTTCTCTGTAAATGTATATGTAAATGGGCTGGTATTTTATTTTTATTTTTACTGTTGTCTCTTATTTCTTTATTTTTCATTAGGCTCAATGTTGCTGCTGATACACCTTTTGAGACAAAAATATTTG
This sequence comes from Austrofundulus limnaeus, assembly GCF_001266775.1. Lineage (NCBI taxonomy): Eukaryota > Metazoa > Chordata > Actinopteri > Cyprinodontiformes > Rivulidae > Austrofundulus > Austrofundulus limnaeus. Next base: position 341,490 of record NW_013952895.1, read on the forward strand.
ACGGCTCCATGATGTTTGTTGCATTGTTGTTTTTGTATTTTTTGTATTGTACAGCACTTTGTGAAGTCATTTCTAAGAAAAGTGCTTTATAAATAACATTTTACTTACTTACTTCTCCTTATAATACGTAACTTTTATAATTGTATACCCACTATTTTATTCTTAGACTGTCACCAAGGTTGCCCTTTGTCACGATTCTGTTCATAACCTTTATGGACAGATTCTCTAGGCACAGCCAAGCTGTTGAGGGGACCMGTTTGGTGGCCTTAGGATCACCTCTTTGCTTTTTTGAAGATGATGTGGTCCTACTGGCTTCAACAGATTGTGATCTCCGAGTCCTGCCCCAAGTGGAGGCGTTTAAGTATCTCGGGTTCTTGTTCACAAATGAGGGATTTTACTGGTCAATCTACATTCCTACCCTCATCTATGGTCACAAGCTTCGGGTAGCGAACGAAAGAACGAGATCGCAGATACAAGCGGGCGAAATGGGCTCTCCCTTAGAGATAGGGTGAGAAGCTCAGTCATCCGGGAGGGACTCAGATTAGAGCCGCTGCTCCTCCACGTCGAGAGGAGCCAGTTGAGGTGRCTCGGACATCTGGTTAAGATGCCTCCTGGATGCCTCTCTAGTGAGGTGTTCCGGGCACGTCCCACCAGGAGGAGAACCAGAGGAAGACCCAGGACACGCTGGAGGGACTATGTTTCTCGGCTGGCCTGGGAACACCTTGGGATTCCACCAGACGAGCTGGCCCAAGTGGCTGGAGAAAGGAAAATCTGTGTCTCTCTGCTTAGGCCGCTGGCCCCGTGACCCAACCCTGGATAAGCGGAAGATGATGGATGGATAAATGCATGATAAAAAAAGTAATATTTTTCTTTTCCCAATATGAATTGTATCCACAGGCTGTGTGTCGAACTGAAATTTGGATAAATTCGTTCCTTTTTTCTCTTTGAAAATATTCACATTAAAAAAAACTTAATTGCTTTAATGAATCCGACTTTTACTMAAAAAAAAGGCAAAAGAATTTAAAAGAACTGTAAAATAATTTTCAAAATGCCAACAGTTCAAAGGGCGCAGCATCTTGTCTTATCCTAGTTTTGTTTCCATTATTGGGAGTTGCCCTGTTTTACATGAAGCTACTGATTTTTAGACAAATACTAAAAAAAATATTAGAGCCTGTATGAATTTAAAAAAGTGTTTTACTTATTATTTCATGTATCTGCTCTCGTGATGTTACAAGATCACTACAAGTGCAAATAGCACAAGATTTCTTGTTGGGTTGAAAACTAAAAAACTTTGTCTCGTGACTTTGTTTGTTGAAATCATTACTGAAGATGTCCCCACGACTTTAAATCGGTTGTGTGGCAGCAGTTTAAACAAACTTGTCAGGCACTAGGACCAGCACAATCATAGGAGCAGGAAAAGCACCTTCATCGGGAGCTTTTCTTGCTCCTGATGAAGGCTGAAGCCCCTGCAGCTAAATGCTGAGAGAAACAGTATCTATTGCTACACTCTTATTTTAAAAAAACAAAACAACCTTACGTAGTGCTCAAAATTCAAACTGTAAATTGGCAACTTTGAAGCGGAGATAATAAAGTTTGAATCTGTAAACTCTGAACACAGTGACATTCTGGCAATATAATCTATTTTTAATTTTAAACCATGCTTCATATCAACAGCATGCAGTAAAATAAAAGGCCAGCAGGGCAGACAGATTCAGTAACTCACCTGCTTCTGGGTCATTTGGGATTTTCCACATGTAGAGGTTGAAGTCATCTGATCCAGACAAGATGTACTGAAGAGAAAAACAAATGGATTAGATTCAACAACACCAAAAAGAGAGTGACAGTTTCATGTATCATGTATTTTTTGTACTTGATACACAGCATAAAACCAACAGATCTCACA
>NW_013952895.1:345221-349081 GCF_001266775.1 Austrofundulus limnaeus
GTACAAATTTGTACTTGTGTAGTTTGTAGCATTGTTTTTGTAAATTTTAGTTGTATTAATTTTAGCTTCTGTCCTGCTATTTTTTGATGCCTTTAGTCTTTAGCTTGTGGTCTGCTAGTTTTAGTTTGTGTTTTGTTCATTTCAGCATGTGTTCTGCTAATATTAGCTCACTGAAGCCTTTGCTTTGTTTTAAAATTTACCAACTCAGTTTTAGTTTCTTTGGTAGATTTCCCTGAAGTCATTCAAGCTCTTAGTTTCCATGATTACATTTTGCAGAAAATGCATTTTCTCTTGGTTACGTTCATRCAGGTCTATAAAGCTTGGATCTCCACACATTCTGGACATTTTGAATTGAGAAAAACTGGATGTGAAGCGAAACCTTTTTGTTTTTTAACCTTTTTTTTATTTCTCCGATGAGTGTAGCTGAGGGCACGTGAACACCTGTGTGCTTCGTCTCAGCTTCACAGGTGACACATCAAGTAAGAATGTTGCATCCAAAACTCTCCCGCTTTCCAGAGAAGCATGTGTGAACTGCTGCAGATCAGTGTAGACTGGTTTAATGTGTTTCARAATTACTAAAAAGAAAAAATCTCCTTTTCCTGTGCAGAATTTTCTGTACATATTTTCATGGACATAAAGGGGAAATGTGGGCATGACGTGTAGCTTTTTCATTTTAGTGTTTGTAGTAGCAGTTTCAGTTTCCTATGAATTGTTGACCCACCTGATCTTTGTCCCCAGCAAAGCAGCAGCTTTTCATGGTACAGGAGTTGAAGTAGCCCTGGTTGTCAAACTGGAAGCTGGGCAGGCGGGAATGCAGCTCGTAGAGGACAGGCGGCAGGCGGCGCCGGAGAGCCAGTAGCTGTGTGCCTGTGCTGTTGAAGCGAACACTCATGGCGCTCTGCAGGGACATGCTGCCTCCGTAACGCAGCAGCGAGCTGAGAGCACAGGAAAAGAAAGCATTTAAATTTGTAAAATCTCTAAACATTACAGAGGATCAACCAGGTCTTTAACACCAGCTGGTACCTGCACTCCTCTTTTTATGAAATCTTCAATACCCCTGGGAGCATTATGTCTGTTCATCGACGTCTTTGCATATTATTTTATTTTTAACTATTTGCAAAAAAAATCTGTCTAAAACCTTGTATGTAACCTGCTTACTTAATATCAGATTAACTTTATTTTTTCCATCAATTAGTTAGAGATGTAGATGAGGGTATGTAGGAATTCTGTAACAAGCCAGTTCTGTTTAAAGGTCCACGGGTAACAAAGCAGTTTTCATGTTTTGTATTAGTACAAAGGAGTCAATTAAAAGAGAACACGGTAATAAGTGAAATTAAAACTGTCAAAAGCTCAGTGTTTTTCTTTCAAAAATTTTACAATCCATGAACATTGTTTATAAAGGTGGCAAAGTTACATGAAAAAAAAAAGAAAAAAACCCTCATCCAATAGGTGGGTAACCTGCTGCGCTGACAGTATCAAGTATCATTCCCAGCGTTCATTAAAAAAAATGCATGAATTCCTAAACTGAACTGTTCAAAAGTTACCAAGGGCCACATGTGTCAGAGTGCCATTTTCATACTGCAAGTTGGCGTACAGATCAAGCTGAATGTTCAGATTAATAAAATCATGCAACTGAATGATTCTGTGCTCCTTTCCTTCATACATCCTGTTAGATAATGTTAAGACTTTCTCAGAATTGTGAAACTGAACTTTCACCAATAAGAATGAGCTCAAAACCTTCACTTTATTTCAGTTTGTCATTCAAACRTCATGTAGCACAACAATAAAGCAGATAGTAGATTTATGATGAAATATTTTACATGGTTTGTTTGATTCTTGTTCTAATTTTCTTGYCTGGTTTCATTATTTGTTATCTTTTACTCCAGTTCTTGATAATAAGTGCTTACTTATTTAGGCCAACTCATTCAACATCAATTTTCAATTAATATTCATATAGCATCTTCAATAATTTAAACTTTTAAAATAGTAAAGAGAATATGTACACTACAAGAGATGCAAATTACAATAATCAAACTTGTTTCACAGTTCMATAACTTCAAGCCAATGATCTCTAGTTGGGAATGGTAATTAGCATAGGTAGCAACTAGGTAGTAGAACTGTATAGCAGATAAAGTATATTMTACTAAAAGGGCACAAAGTTTATTCTGAAAACAGCACGAAGACCTAAAAGTCAGAGGAAAATGTCTCACCTGCGTGGTTTGCGAATATCCCACAATCCAACACCTTCTTTAGAGTTGGCTGTGGCGAGCAGCCTGGGCTCCACAGGGTTGAACATCACACTGTGGAAGGCTGAAGGGTAGCTGGCCAGGCAGAATGGCTCTACRTGAAAAGATTACATCAACAGTGAAATTTTTGTTATTTATTATAGGGATGCACGATAWATCGGTATTGATATGGGTATCGGCCGATATTGGTCATTTTTTAGAGTATCGGTATCAGYCCGATATGTAAAACGGGGCTGATTTTAATGTCCRATWTTGATTTCTCACTTTTTAGCTTTGTGTTTCTGTTTTGGGAGCTACGGTTGGTTGAGCAGCATCTGTTTGATCGTGATAGTGRTATTGACGCTGCGTAACCAGGAATAACTGAAGTAGGGAGCCATGTCAGAGGTCTGGTCAATTATTTACAGTATCAAAAAAAAGTGTGTTTTTGCGTGTATAATATAATTTGTATGCTTGTGTAATATCGGTAAATATCGGTTATTGGCCATAACAGCAATAATTATATCGGATATCGATATCGGCTAAAATTTTCATATCGGTGCATCCCTAATTTATTATTAAACTTTTATTTAACCAGGGGCCTGTTGCACAAAAGTCAGATTTATACAATCAGGATATCGGATGTAGGCCATAGATCACTGGGACACGTTAAGGTAAGGGGCTGTAGATCAACTCAGGTGAATAAAGATTTACAGTATGTGTGAGTGCGAGAAGGTGGGGGAAAATTAGCAGAGCTGGTTGTGTACGAATGTGTTACAATGCTGAAGGAAATTTTGTAACTGATTAATAGAATGTTAGATGCAGTATTGTATTTTATACTTTCTGATCATTTCAGCTTGTAAGGTTAAAGCAGACAAAGAGTTGGTGTGTGTCTTATCGTGTGTTCTTTCATTAGCCTAAACACAAATGAGTTACGTTCTGATGTCTGACGTAAAAAGTAACACCTCCTGGGGTGTAACCAGGAAGAAAGATACATTATAAGCTCAATTCATTATTATAGTAGAAAGAAGTTGTCAGTGTTGCAGAATCTCTGCTTTAGAGCAGGGCTCCTGTGTTTTTGTTTTGATTCAGCCCAAGGTCTTACGCTGAGGCCTGTGTGCTGTATGAACCTGACTGGAGTCAAAAGATTGAAAATAAAGTTTTAACAAGAAATCCAGTGGATTCCTGTTTATTCGGACATACCATTTTGAACAATGCATAATTTTCTTACAATGCATTCAGCATTCACAGTGCTGCTCTGAAATAACAGATTAAAGAGGCTTGACTTTAAGCCTGGTCGGGACCAGGTTAATTTCAGAGCATTAGTTACCATGGAAACGTAGTTGTCTCCAGTTTTGTGCAACAAAAATCACATATTAATTTATCCAAGATAACACAAAAATTCTGGCTTAATCCTTTATCTAATTTTTGTGCAACAGGCCTCAGGTAGATGTTATTGAGATTAAATATCTCTTTTCCAGTGAGACCAGGTCAAGAACAGCAGCAGCCCACAGACATTACAAAATCCTAAAATGACATACAACTTTCTGCAGCTGATTCCAGTCTGAGGAAGCAGTAAAGTTAAAGGATATTTTGCCATCATCAGTACAAACCTTAATAAAGTTCTGTGTTTTGGGG
>NW_013952895.1:350257-355252 GCF_001266775.1 Austrofundulus limnaeus
TTTTTTTTTTTTTTTACTGTTTTTTTTTAACCAAACTGATAAGTTTCTCCAGTAAAATTATTGTGTAATTTAAAGACATTGAAACACCTGGTTAAATTTATAAGTTATTATGATTAACTACAAACATCTGAAGCTGACTCAGAACTCTTTGATTTTAGAAAAAATAAAAGTCAAATGTAGACACGTCTTTAAAAGACCCCCCTCCTCCTTCCCACCCCGCGCAGCTGCGGTCAGCGCACCTCCACCCCACCCGTGTGATTAATACTGATTTTTTTTGCGCAAATTACAAATTTTTGATGTTCATTAAACACATAACCGTCTGAAGGGGTTGACATGTATGAACTCCCGGGCTGGTCGGAGCTGCGCTGCAGACTGACAGCTTCAGCTGCTGTAAAGTCGCTGCCCCTCGCTTTAAAAACATTCAGCTGATCGGTCACAGTTTTGTTGCACTTGTGACGTGAACACACAGGGGGAAATGCTGTGAAGTGCTTCTAGAAATATAAAATATATAAAATACGACGTAATCATCGGTGGAAAATAGTCCAGGAAACATGGGAGGTGTTCACCTGCAGCTGAGTGAAGCTGACCCCCCACCCACAGAGAAAGAAAAAAAGGCAGTAATTATTGATAAGGTAGTAACCATGCTGTGGTTTCACCTGTCACATTTACTTTTAAAGAAAGAAAAAGTAGCTTGCAAAGCTGTTGCATCGGTGCTACGTGATTAAAAGCAGAGCTGCGCGTCTAATCACACGCACGTCTTCCTATCTTTGTGAGGACCACACACAGCGCTCAGCCTCGCTCTGCGCCGTCTTTTTCCCCAAGTTTGGCRAGAGGTGGATATGGAGGGACGCAAAAAAATAGCTCTGGACTTGWACTGGCCTTACTTAAATAAAAATGACTACATGCCGTGAAATTCTTAGAGGGGCGGGCCGTCTCGTTGGCGGGGAGTGGGAGCTGTATAATGGTAGGGGAAACACTGAAGTTAGTTAATAAAATTAATTCATCTGAGCGCAGAAAATAGCTTCCACAAGATTTCTTAACAACAAAGAACAGGAAGTAAGGGGGAAGTAAATCCAAGAAAGCATTGCAAATTAAATTGTGTCAAAGAYAGAATCTGCAGGTGGATATGGCAGTCCATCCAATGTAAGCATACAGAAGACAGTGATAGGTAAGAGATCTCCTAAAACCAGTGATAAAACGTAAGGCTCCATGATGTACAGAGTCTATGAAATGCAGTCAATGAGAAGGTGAATATAAATCACATCTACGTAGGGATGGGCAATATGGACTAGAAAAACAATAATAAAAAGCCTTGCTTTGACTCATTCATGCATGCTTGAGAAATCCTGCAGCGTTTTTAGGCAGCCATGCTGAGGAGCAAAACGACAGGTGGGGACCAGAAACACCTTTTGGGACCAGAAACTCCCCTGGGACGTGTCTTTAAGCTGAACTTCCTCATCACGGAGCACACCTCCCCACCCCCCACCCATGGCTCCTGGGTGAAAGTGAAACTTAAATTGTCTGCTGCTCTCAACACTACTTCTCGCTCAGTGATTCAAAATACCTTTGAGGAAATGTATTTTCAGATGCCAAGTAAACTGCATCATAGCGCACATGTGAACCCCCCCTCCCCCGTGCATGGGAAGATAAGTTTATTTTCTATTTAAACATAACTAAAGGTGACATAGATACTTTATGGTATAGTATTTAAATATATGCAGATACCACTCAACCAACCATCTCCCCTCTCAAAACAGAAACTAAAGCTAAAAAGTGGGAAATCAATATTGGACGTTAATATCGGCTCAGTTTTACATATCGGACCGATACAAACATTCTAAAAAATGACCAATATCGGCCGATACCGATATTAGTGTCGATRTATCGTGCATCCCTACTTTAAAGCTGAAAGTCTGAAGTTCAACTGCATCTGAATTGTTTTGTTTAAAATTCATTGTGGTAATGTCTAGAACCAAAATTAGAAAAATGTTGTCTCTGTCCAAATACATATGGACCTAACTATATGCTACCGCTATGCGGTATCTAGTTATGTAACCTATTGGTCCTCACCTCCATGTGGCTGCTCACGAGTGTCCCAGATAAGAACACGCCCGTCGTCTGATGAGCTGGCAAACACATTGTCGTTGACTGGACTGACAGACAGGCTGTACACAGCATCAATGTGCAGAAACACGTTCAGAGTCTCCCGTCTGTAAGAGGAAACATCAGGCCTAACATTACTTACATTGTTTGTGTGTTTGCCAAACGACCAATACTCTGGCCTTTCCATCAAGTGTTTTAGTCAAGTGAGTTTCACACACCTTTCCACGTCATGAAGAATCACCTGCTCATCATTTCCTGTTAAAGAGTACACACAAAGTGGGTCAGCACACTGTACAGCTCCATGACAAACCACATCTGTCATCATTATTGTCCACTGCCAAAAGAGGTGATCATGTTTTCCCTAGTGTCGGTGTTCATTTGACCGTAGCATGTGTATAGACGTAATTTGAAGGGGGGTTAGGAYCCCCACAATATTTTGATCCAATTAATTTAACTTCCCCAATAACACAATAGGAATGAACTAGGTAAGTAAACAGCTGCAACTCTTTTGTTGTCTTTAGGTAACTTTGACCTGATTTCAACATTTACGATGTCATATATATGTTTAATAGGGGTAGGAATCTTTTAATCTCTCATGATTCGATTCTGATTTTTGGGGCCACGATTCGATTCAAAATCGATTTTTCATTCAAAACTGATCATGTGAGCCCATTTGTCGTGTTCCCAAAGTGCTTCATCTTCATTTTGCAAACCTCGAACACCTCGCTCATGTCAAACTCAGACTCACGCTGCGTTCCAGTAGACCTGGGCAGTGGTAATTTCCGTGTTCCCATTGGTAGATTTAAACTGGAACGCCCCCTCCAGTGGTAATACTYCACTGSTATAGTGGAAGAAATTAAACTGCCCCCAGTTTCGATTTTAAGATGGCGGCTACTCGCAGCTTTAGAAAGTTAACTCCATAACTTTTACTATTATTTATTATTATTTCTTAATTTTTGTACATGTTTAATCACTTGCACCAGTGGTGTGTTTTCTGTGCAATACTGTACGTGTTAAAATCAATGTTTATTTGCATGACGTATGTAGCAGAGCTCTCTTTTTGTCATTGTTTACATTGTAGCAGTGTTGTAGCTAGGTTAGCGGCAACAATACAATCGCCTGTTGGCTAACTGGAATGCAGTTTCATATGGTTTGTTGGGAAATGACGTCACTACCATCTAGGGTTGGGCATAATCGTATCGTTTGCAATTAACCGTCAGAAAAACATTAATCGATTACTTTTTGGCACTTGACGATTAATATGATTGATGCCAGCAGGCAGAGTTCGCTCGGTGCTCCTCTCAGCTTCAAATATGACGAACATTTTAAAAAAAAGTTCTGTAAATTATTTATCTATCAACACAATTTAAAATGTGATGTATAGTCTGAAGTCTGTAATTTTGAGACAACTTGGAACAGATTTGTATGAAGAGCTAATCTTTCCCACTAAATTGGTCATGTGACTACGACATAAGGGTGTCCAGGGATTCCAGGAGATTAATCGTCAAATTAATCATTATCGGCTAAATACCACAATTAATTGTGATTAATTTTTTTGCCAATTGTGCCCAACCCTACTACCATTTACCAGTTCCCGGAATACGATGTAAACGGAACGCAGCAWTTTTCAGTAAAAACCAAAATGAGCCCAAATCTTTGCATTCAATGAAGACACAGCCAGTTGAATTTCTCTTTCCTCCAGTTTTGTAGTTTCCTCTTTGTTTTGGTGCTTTCTGCACATTTATGTTCCAGAAGCAGCTGTGTGATGACGTCATCATGTAGTTACAAAATGGAGGCTGAGAGACCTTGGATTTGCTTTATATTTTCATTTATAAAAATCGATTTTGGGACATTTTAAATCGATTCTGAATCTTTGTAAATRAGAATCACGATTCTGATGTAAAACRATTTTTTTGGTGCACTCCTAACGTTTAAGCATAATTGCTGAAAATTACATGCWGGGTTTTAGTCTGCTCTTGTCACATTTTGGCTGTTTTTGTTATTTTGCCTGGTCAAATTATAGTGCACCAGATAAATAATGTACATTATATTTAGGGCTGCCACAAACGATTATTTTTATAGTCGATTAATCACCAATTATTTTTTCGATTAGTCGACTAATCAGATCATAAGTTAATGGAATATAAAACATACATATCGTGCCAGAATGCAGCTGCTATTTTATAAATATCTTTAGATTTTAGCTATTTGCTAACTAAAAATAATTGCTGTGGAAGGATTTATTGTGGATATTTATTGTGGATATATGGACACAGCAATACTGTGGATATTGCTGTGCAATATCTGCTCTGCAGATATTGCACAGGTTTCTCTTTCATTTTCTTAAAACGATCCCACACTTTTGAGCTCCGTTGCAGAGTAGCCATGATACCAGAGCCTGTCTGTATAATGTCTTAAGGGCTCGACACACGGGAGGTGACGTCGCTCGCTCTCCATTCATTTCCTATGGAGGCTGTGCGGTGAGGCGACAATCGCTTGCCCTCCTCCAGCTAAGCGACCGGCGAAAACAGTGTATGTGAAAATTTGCGCTCGTACACGTAGACGTGCACACGCGAGCTTGAGACGCGACATATGAAAGTTGAAAAATGTTCTACTTTGGTCACTGTCGCTTAGCGCAGTGGTTCCCAAACTTTTTAACTTATGACCCAAAAAAATATTCATGGCAAAAACTTGTGACCCCAAATACAGCATTACTGGTCTGAGTACACGAACTTTGTTAATAACCCTAAAAACACAGGCTTTTTGACAACCTAAACAGCTTGTACACAAATACAAACACTTATTTATACTATTTTGTGTTTTTGTAATAATTATAGGGAAAATATTACATCAGCAATTATTTTTTTACCTTTTAAATTGATTTCTGGAGAT
>NW_013952895.1:355917-358028 GCF_001266775.1 Austrofundulus limnaeus
GAGCCTGTCTGTATAATGTCTTGTGACGTCCACCGCCTACCCCAGTTACCACTACTGTGCATGTGTGTCAAGGACAGAGGAAAGGCAAATGTGGAAGTGGAAGGCATCAAAGCAGTTTGGAGAGAAAAACAAAGTAAAGAACAACAAAAATAAAACAAACAGAAAACGATTAATCGATTATTAAATTAGTCATAGATTATTTTAATAATCGATTAGTCGTCGATTAATCGTGGCAGCCATAATTATATTATAGCGGAACAAACATGACGTGTGTGTTTCACTTACCACCAGAGAAGACCTTGGTGTTGGAGCTGTCAAAGGCAAGGCAGAAGATGTTAGAGAGGTGCTCACCCTTCAGTTTTACAGGCTTTGAATGGGCATAAATGGCTCTCTCCATGTGCCACAAAAGCACTCGCCGGTCATCTCCTCCTGCAGGAAAACAAAAATCTGTAAATACATCAGCTCTGTGTGTAGTTACTATCAGTTGCTCTAATCTGAAATACCATTCATGTCAAAATTGTACTCATAATCACCTGTGTGGGTAATTTGTGCCAATAAATGTGCACAAAATAAACTTAACAAAAATACTCTGAAGGCTACATTTAACACACATCTTAAAGAAGGAATTTATCCTCACTTAGAGCAAACTCTTGACAAATATTGGGCTTTTAATGTCAGGTGATTTGTTATTGTTTKTAAAGGACAGTGCACACCAATCAACGTTCAAAAGAATATAAATGCAGCAGAATTAGCACAATGGCTCATAATTACAATTTCTTAAAGGCTGCCATGAGGATCTTCAGTCAGCAGCAGAGTAAAGACATGAAGGCGTACGCCAAAATGGCAAAAGGTGTCACACTGGGCCAGATGATTATTTTAATCCTCTCTGAAGAGAAAACGCGTTGCCATTTCGAAAGGTCTTTGTCGTTGACACAAAAAAACGTAGACTTTAGCGACACAACTTGGCGTTTTAAAGACTGGCATGTGAAAGTAGCCTAGTGTCGCTCTGCCTGCGGAGCTGCACAAGCTAGCAAAACAAGCTAGGCTAACTGAAAATCGGCTAGCCCAGGAGCCGTTTCAGCTGACAGCTCCTAGCGTTAGCATGCTAAGGTAAGAACTCCCCTGCAACTTACCAGACACCAACCACTCTCCGCCGTTGTTGGAAAACTCAATGGCGTTGACGCAGCCGAAATGTCCCTCCATGTTCTTCTTGAAGAGACTGGTGCAGCCTGCCAGCCTGCGTCTCTGGAATTCCTCCTTCATCAGCGGCTGTCCTGTCAGCTCCCTGCGAGACATAAAGCCCACGGAGGAGCGCATACCGCAGCCCTTCAACTCCTTCATTTTCACCACGCTGAAGAAAACACTTCTGCTTCTTTCACCGCTGCAAGTCTTGATCGTTGGTCGAGTTTTCGTGGAGACTACATTCTGCAGGTGACCGTCGCCTGCTGATGTCGACGTTGTTCCGCTCCACTCCTCCTCTGCTCTGCAGCCGTGTGCTCCGTGGGATGACCTCACTACCAGTGCCCTCCCCGGTGTCACAGKGCAGGAAAAACAATAAAGAACCAATAACTCGTAAAAGAAATGCTTAAAAGTATGGAAGCCCATTTCCGCCACCCTGATGAAAAAATAAAACTTGTATCTCATAATTATGACTTAGCTATTTCATTATTATGAGATGCTATCTCATTATGAGATGCTATCTCATTATTATGAGATGCTATCTCATTATTATGACTTAGCTATCTCATTATTATGAGATACTATCTCATAATTATGAGATAGTATCTCATTATTATGAGATAACATATCATAATTATGAGATGCTATCTCATAATTATGAGATAGTATCTCATTATTATGACTTAGCTATCTCATAATAATGAGATACTATCTCATAATAATGAGATAGCATCTCATAATGAGATACTATCTCATAATAATGAGATACTATCTCATAATAATGAGATAGCTATCTCATTATTATGACTTAGCTATCTCATTATTATGAGATGCTATCTCATAATAATGAGATACTATCTCAAAATAATGAGATAGCATCTCATAATGAGATACTATCTCATAATAATGAGATAGCTATCTCATTATTATGA
>NW_013952895.1:362129-363543 GCF_001266775.1 Austrofundulus limnaeus
GACTACCATGGAACCAGAAAGACTACCATGAGAAGGTTTTGACACTCCTTAGTGACAAGACCACATACGAGCCACTGAAAAGAGATCCAGGAAGTGGATACAAGAAGAAGTTGATAGAGTGCCTGAAAAAGTTAGAGCAGGACAAGGCTATTAACCACATTCTGTACCACACGCTGTATCCAGGTGAGCCCACTCCTAGTCTGTATGGTTTACCCAAAATTCACAAACAGGATGTACCAGTAATACCTATTGTCAGCATGATTAACTCTGTCACTTACAATGTTTCCATATATCTAGTGTCAGTACTTGGTCCATTAGTTGGCAATTCAGATCATCACAGAACACCATGGACTTTGTGAACAAAGTGAGGGATGTCATCATGGAGACGGATGAAAATATGATTGCCTTTGATGTCACATCATTCTTTGCGTGTGTTCCTGTTGATAAGGCGGTGGAGGTGGTCTGTGTAAGATAAAAATCAGACAACACTCACAACTTCTCACTCACTGTCAACTTCTGAAACTGTGCCTGGAATCAACCTATTTCACATATGGGGGGCGATACTATAGGCAGAAACATGGGTGTGCCATGGGATCCCCAGTTTCYCCTATTGTTGCAAACCTGTACATGGAGGAGGTGGAAAAGAGAGCTCTGATGTCCTTTACAGGGACACCACCGAGCCATTGGTTCAGGTATGTTGACGACACCTAGGTTAAAATTAAATCCCAGGAAATCCAGCATTTCACTGATCACATCAACTCTGTGGATAAATATATAAAGTTCACACRAGAGGATGTAAAAGATGGCAGGTTGGCGTTCCTGGACCGTGAGGTCTCAGTTTTGGATGGAGGACATTTAGAATCAGATGTGTATCGCAAACCCACCCATACAGACCAGTCTTTGCTCTTTGATTCCCATCACCCACTGGAACACAAGTTAGGGGTCATCAGAACTCTGTACCACAGAGCAGACAGTGTCCCCAAAAACACAGGAGCCAGGGAGAAAGAGAAATCACACACAAGACAGGCCCTGGAGCAGTGCGGTTATCCTAACTGGGCTTTTCTGAAAGCAGACAGGAAACCCAAACAGGATTCCAGCCAACAACCAGCTGAAAATGAAGACCCTAAACCCAGACCCAAACCAGTCGTCATTCCATATGTGGTGGGAGTTTCAGAGAAACTGAGACGTTTTCTTCTCTAAACATGACGTCCCAGTGGCTTTCAAACCCCAAAACACGTTACGACAAAGATTGGTTCATGGATCATCAGTTCCCCGGCACAAACAGAGTAATATAGTATATGCTGTTAAGTGTCAGGAGAACTGTGATCAGTCATACATTGGGGGAAACAAAACAGCCACTGTTCAAAAGAATGTCCCAACACAGACAAGCTACTTCGTCAGGTCAGGACTCTGC
>NW_013952895.1:363874-365435 GCF_001266775.1 Austrofundulus limnaeus
TCAGACTGAAGAAGTCTCTTGGACGAGAGACAAAATGTTTCACTAATGAAGAACCCATCCATAGGACCTACTTATTTTTTTCTTTTTGATTTGTTTCAGCTCCTTTCAGTTTCCTTCATCTAATTTTTGTTTGTTCCTGCTGTTTCAGATTCTGCTCCTCTCAGCTCTTCTTTTGCTAATTTAAACATTTCCATGCTTCTTTCAGCTATTTAAATCTTTTTTTCCTGATAATTTCAGTTGTGTTCTGCCTTTTCAGCCAATTTAGTTTTTTTTTTTCATTTAAATTCAGCTTTTTGTGATAATTTCAGCTTCTTGCTGCCTAATTCAGCAAATGTGTGGTCTTTTTGCTTCAGTGTGCTAATTTCTGCTTTTTCCAACTACTTATGAACTACCTTTCTGTTATGTTTGACTGTGTAAGCTAATGGAAAAATACCTTTTGTTTCCAGACAGTAATTCATGACATACTTCAATGATGCCACCCTATAATATCACAGCCAGAAGATTTGCTAACAGCAATCACTCTTAGTTCTCAATTCAATTCAATTCAATTCAATTCAATTCAATTCAATTCAATTCAATTCAATTCAATTCAATTCAATTCAAAAATACTTTATTGATCCCGGATGGAAATGAGGTGTTTTTGTAAACTCATTTAAATAAAGAGTTATTGTAGATGAAATTAAGGAAGCCTCCAACTAAAGACACTCTGATTGCTATGACAGTCTGATGAAGAGGATGGTCAGGGTTTTACACAGTGTTCTTGATTTTATGTAAAATCCATAATCCACATCTTGTACCACACACTGTAGGACCAAACCTGGTATATCCATGATTTTTTATCCTCACATGTGGGCTCTCTCAGTCTTTGAAAATTGGCTCACTGTTTTAAAAATCTTGTAGTATGACTCAGCCATAAGGCCGGCATCACACCACAAGAAAATCATGCTGATTTTTACCCTTCCGACAATCTTAAGGAAGTCCTGATTATCGTGATGGCTCTAAATAGCAGATATTCTCGCCATGGGTGGTGAGTTAAGGGTGATCTAGTCGGCTAGGAAGGATGTCTGGACCGCTCCGACCTCAAATTGGGGATATTCAACATGTTTGATTTTTTGGCCCGATATCACAGTGTGTGTGGCATTCACCCCGAGCTCTCACACTGTGAATGAGACGTGTAGCCAATCAGAAAGCGAGGTGATATAAACACGGAGGGGAATCTAAAATACAGATGACAAAAAAAAAAAAAAAAAAAAAACCCGGGGGGAAAAAAAAAAAAAAAAAAAAAAAAAAAAAAAAAAAAAAAAAACTCTCATGACTCACCAGAAAGTGTGCTGGATGTTAAAGTCCTATGGAATTGTTTTTCCTCTAGTAAAAATAGTCCACAAATGATCAACATTGCTTCTTCTTCTTCTTCATATTTTTTATTGGTGGTTGGCAACCAACTTGAATGGAGTGTGGGTCAAAATACTATTGTCTGTATTGATTATTACTGTGACTCTTTTTATACTTGTATTTGTTACATTATTTTCCCTACTAACTTTAAAAAAATAATACATAATAA
>NW_013952895.1:367087-371834 GCF_001266775.1 Austrofundulus limnaeus
TTTTTTTATTGTCATCAGTGATTATCTCAATTTCGGCTAAAAGAATTGATAAAATCCTACACACTGTGCCTTTAAGACAACTGTCATGTAGTCTATGTCTTCATCTCCTTGAAGACTAGTGGGACCTGTCACTGCCTGATCTGTTCAGGGAGTACAATCTGTACCGTCGGCTCATCATGCGCTAAAAGAAATAATTCTGCGAGGGATTTTTTGTTTTTAACATGTAGCATTTTGCTAGATCACTTAATGACAGAAGTGATTGTTTCGTAAATTGAGTGCAATAACTGGTAGTGTCCAGAAGTATTTCTTTTCACACATGTGTAAATGTAAATGAGCTGACGTTACAGATCATGCTGCTTGAACAGACTGGGTAGTGACAGGACTGACACAGACTTATTGCAAGTTTTCTATTGGTTTAATTTAAAGGTGGGTGGGATCATCTGTGAAAAATGAGCCGATCCAAACCAGAGTTTCGAACATGATACTTCCAGTTTACACTTTTTTAGAATAAAAGCTTTCCTTTGATCAAGTTAGTATTAAATATCATTTGAAGTTAAAGAAAACTACCACGTGTACTTTCTCTACATTATTTTATACAAAGTCAACTTTTATCTAAATATTTTAAATGTTATTTTATTTGTTTTTGATGCTCTTAATTTGAACTTTAGCTGCTACAGATGCTACAGGCTGCACACGGTGCCTTTCACATCCAGCACTGCTTATAAGAGGGGATAGTTTTTTTTATTTGGGATAAATGGCATAAAAATAGAAGTTTTACACTTGTCAATTTTTTTAGTGGACCTAAAATCATTGTAGAGGAGACCAGGGACAGTTGCAACACTTTTTGCATTTTACTCTGTTACTCAGAGATGGTTTGAATTAGAGACAAACCAAATTTTAATACAACAAACACATCTATCTGTAGTCAAAACCATTTATGATGATTAAAGAATGTTCATTCTTCACAATTTGCATTTGAAAATGAAAAGTCAGATGTTACAACTGACCCCAGGGTCGGGGACAGTTGCAACATTGTTTGGGTTTAGTTGCAACATGTTATTAATACAATATACTTCACTGTAAATAAAAGTTTTATTATTTTTATATTTATATTATTGCTGAATTTATAAGAACTGTAAGTTATGATAYTACAGTGTTATTTATTTATTCTTTTTGATCAAATGATGAATATAGATTTGCCTTGATGAGTAGACCTTACGTACTGATGTCAAAGACTAAAATCGATATGAAATACAGTTGGCTTTTAGAGACAAGGATAATAGAACAATTTGTGTGGCAATTAACTTTTGTTTTGCCTATTGTCAGTGTACGTCTCCAGTATGCAAAACATACATAGAAAGAAACTGGGATTTTGAAACCATTGTTGAAAACAACACCTGCAGGAAATACATCTTAAACACTTTTATGTTTTAAACTGTAAAATTGTCATGAATACCCAATACCCTTTTAAGTGTAAACTTAATTTCAACATCTTAATCTCATCTTTATGTGGTCTGTTTTTATATGGATTTATTATACACCCTTCCTGTCAGCCATGATAAAACCTCATGTGTTAGCTAAATAAGCTGATCTTGATACATTCTAACCATATTAKTTAAAAGTCAACATATCACTTGTTTAAACCACATAAGTGTGAGCTGGATCACACAAACAGTGACAACAGTGTAACAAAAATAAAGCTAGGCAAAAAAAAAAAAAAACTTTGGTACCTCAAAAACAGATTTTTTTTTTTCAAATAAATCCTGGAGCAGTTTTTGAATATGCTTACTTTTCTTTGCAAGGTGGGACATCTAACTGAGCATGTACAGTGTGAGTGTCATCACTTGTTTCTGTGGAGAAAAATGACGTGTTGCAACCGTCCCTTTTCAGTGTACACTATTGTGATTCGTTCCCATCCAAGTCATCTCAACTTTGCCATGCTTCTCCTCCTGCATACTTTGTCCTAGAGCTGCCATTGTAATTTATATCTGTAAAGCTCCTGTACCAAATGATGGCTATGCCTTTTGATGCCTGTAAAACTTATAGTTTATGAAATATTAATGTTTAATGAATTATAATGGCATTCAATGGAGCCTTGTATTGGTCCAATACTGCCCCATGCTGTACTCAACTTGGTACTGCACCATAGTTTAATATTTCAACTCAGTAGTTCAGTGTTTACAATACTAATATGATTGTATTTTGATGTTTTACTACAATATTGTCTTAATACTGCTCGATTGTTGTAATATTATGCATTTTGTGTCAATAATTGTATTGGCAATGTGGCCTCTTTCTGCCCACATACAAACCAATCCCTGCCACTATCTTCTGCCACAGGTCTACTGGTCTAATGGTCTATGTCATGAACTTTCATGTGGAAGATCAGGGTTTGAAACCCAGCTAATGCAACTTTAACAAAAATTCTCTTCAAACTTCGTATTGTCACACAATTACCTTAATTACAAACACCTGCTGATGTGGTAGACACAAGCTGGTTTAGAAAAACATATTTGAACTTGTCACACTTCATTCTGCAAGTCCATTGCTGCAGGCGAAGCCATGCTACAATGACATGCTACATGGCAATGCACACTTGTTGTTACATCGTAAAAACCCATGTCTAGTTTCCACTGTCCCCTGTCTCCCCTAACCTAATTTAGCTGTAGCTAATCGGTTTGCTAATGGTTTCCAAAGTTAACAAAAAAGCTAATCCGCTAAAGGAGAAGCTAGTTTCACTATTAACGGATTAGCGGAACTGTTCCCATCCCTGGTTTTAAGCAAAGATTGTGTGCAATGAGCATACAAAGTTTGTACAAGTGACTGAATCATTATAATTTTTGTGTCTTCTAAGATGAGTTGGCTCCAGAGGCCACTTTTAGAGTTGGCTCTAAAAATTAAACAGTTGTAGATGTACAGCCAGTGATTATTTACTGAAAGTTTCCGAATTAAAACTCATCCAGTGTCTAACAGAGTTGACCCCAAATGGTTACAAAAACATTGTGCAACCAGTCACTCATCTACTATACCAAATTCTAGCTCAATATCTGTATACTTAATGGAGTTATAGCAGTTTGTGTGCTTTTTAAGGTCAGTTGGCTGTGACAACCCTCTTTAACTGGACTGGCTCCAAATGTAAGTTTCATTAAAATTTGTCAAGTGGTTTATGCAATATTTTGCTAACAAACTGACAGACACACACAAACACAGGCAAATTGAGTTTAGTCCATCTTTTAGGGGCGAGAAATAAAAAGTACTGATTGACAAAGTTGATATTTGTCAAAGTAGTGGCTAAGTCCTTTATCTGAGATGTTTCTAAAATGTTCACACATCATGACAGGTTGCTCCAAGCTTCATAAATCAAAAGTTTTACACAGATGTTTGTATTTAAGTTCTGAATAAAGACATTTCTTTTTTTATATAAAAACAAAAATATCACAAGGAATAGAATAAATCTAGGTGGGTGGGTTTTGTTCTTTTTTCCCCTGCATTCAACACTTTGTCTCTATAAGATTAATGCCAAGGAAAATAACAAACACTTTAAAATATTTTAACTCTCTAGAATGGCCAAAGAAAAGTTGCACGCAAAGAGTTCAGAGTGGCCGATATTTGAAGGCCACGTATAGGTTATTTTACCAGAGCTTGTTGAACTTTAAAATATGTTTCCCGGTAATGTCATTATCTATGAAGTCATTCTACAAAAGCAGATTTGAAGGCAGGGACAGGCAGCTGACAAAGGTTTAAAGTTCTTTTTTGGGGGGGRAAAAATGCACATCAGTTTTTTCACATTTCAGTGCTCAGGTCAAAGTTTGCTTTCATTCCTGTCAGCTGATAAGCAGTCTGCATGTCTGAAGACCCTGGCAGCAGTTTCATCAGGAGATCCTTTTCAATCAGAGGCTAAACAGTGAGGTCAGGTGGTTGTTCGAGACAACTGAAGCCACCAGCAGCGGTGCTGCAGAGTCCAGAGGGTGAGGTCACACCCTGGTGTGGCGACAGCTGTGGGAGGAGCCTGAGCCAGTGGCAGCTGTGCCAGGGGGTGGCAAAGGGTCATCATCACTCAAATCTCTCTGCTCCTCCTTATGGAGGCCAAGGCTGATGTGGCTCTGTAGAGCTGCCGGGGTCAACCACTCCTTGGGCAGGCAGCTCTGCAGAAAGGGGATGCAGGAGCTGAAATAAGCCAATCTGTTGACCCAGCGAGGGATTTCTCTTCCACACAGCAACTAAAAAATATGTCAAACAAGAGACAATGTTAGCAACGTGTGAGTTTAATGCTAAATACACTTTCATCTCTTGGACATTGTAACATGGAGCTTTGTGGAAATTTTATTTTGTCTGCTGTAAATGGCTTTTTGAACAACCTCAGTTTGGAGAAACAGAGTTTAATTTTGACATGATTAACAAGTTTAGTTAAAGTGGGGCTCAAATCATAGTGGACTGATTAAAACAACTCCTGAATTTTATCGCATTTCACAAAAAATTAATCATCAAATATTAGAAAGAAAAAAATTGTGTAGGTCTTCAGGACGGGTTCTTCTCTATCTATCTGACAAAGGTTTAAAGTTGGGGGTTTAAAGTTGGGGACTGGGACATCATGTTTAGATGATGTGGCTTTCAAACCCCAAAACACATTACGGCAAAGGCTGGTTCACCCCAAAGATCCGGTGCCCCGGCACAAACAGAGCAATGTTGTTTATGCTGTTAAGTGCCAGGAGGACTGCGACCAGTTATACATCGGGGAAACAAAGCA
>NW_013952895.1:373599-378544 GCF_001266775.1 Austrofundulus limnaeus
TCTTGGAGGAGAGAGGAAACGTTTCATTAGAGAAGAACCCGTCCAGAAGACCTATACAATTTTTTATCTTTTTGTGTATTATTTTATCCTATATATACTGTGCAGGAACTCTACTGTACTATAAAAAGGAATAAAAATGTAGTTATTGACATCAACAAGTCTGTTTATCTTCTTTGTCATTATTATTCGTCCATTCTCTCTTCAGTAGTCGCCACAGTCATTCTTCCTCAACCATCTTATTCTGTCCTCTGCATTCTCTGTCCTCACTCAGATTACCTCTATGGCTAAGTTCGCACTGCAGGTCTTAATGCTCAATCCGTGCTTTTTTGAAAAAAAATCTAATTTTTGACTGACTGACAGGTTTACAGCCCAGAAGAAAGGTCCTGGGTATCACAATCACTCATCCTCAACCCATCTCTCATCACCACGTTCTAATTGTAATCATCCATTCATGTAAATCAGGTGTGTTTGAGCATTGGAAACAAGAAAACATGCTGGATAGCAGCCTTTGAAGACCACAGTTTGACAACTGTGATCTATACTTTCATAATGGATAGCCCAGTATACAATGCTAAAGATTGGAAGAACTAAAAACACTTTTAGGTTTGTTTTTTCTCTCTTTTTTGAGAACTTTTTGAATCCTATGCAACAAATTTCATTCTCTTGGCTTCATAAATTTTTACTATGAACCTTTAAGGAAACCTATTGTATGATACAGTTTATAAAAGATAATACAGGTTTTCTTCTGGAATTTTAATAATTTCATCAGTAACAACTAATCTGGATGTGTAAAATTTGTGAAATTCTGAGCATTATATATTTCCGAGTGCAAATTTTCAAGCAAAACTATATATGTAAATGTTCTTGCTTCTATTAATAGTTTTTCTTTAGTTATTCCTCAACACTACAGGAGCAAACATCACAATACTGACCTCAGACAGCGAGGACGAGAAGTGGTTGCAGTTTTTGTGCATTAGATGATAAGCGTTCCCTTTAAATTCTTTACCAAGCTCCTCCATAATCTTATCTAAGTCTTCCTCTGTAAAGTCTGTAGTCCCCAAAACAACTGCCTCTCTGTTCAGAGAAAAGGACACATAATTAGTACAAATTACACATAATTAACACTGATTAATATTAATGACATCTCAGTACTTTGCATGATGAAATGAGGAATGCGTACTTGAATTTGAAAGTCTCTCCCAGTTCAGTAGCATTTCCAGGGTTGATTTCAAAGATGCCACTGAAAGGGTAAGGATGACCGCCATATGCAAATTCTGAGTGGTGGAGGACCAAGATGCAAAACATTAGTTAAACCTTGGAATGAAAGCACTTTATAACTATAATTACAAAGAAGCAAGCAATTATTCGTGAACACGTAATTAAATCATTTGTACTGGCTTTAATTCAGACCTCTCTACCCTACCATTACAGCAGGGAAAGGAAAGCAGTGATAAACCATCAGTGGTCACCACATTGTGTAGAAAGCTTAAATCATTAATTATGTTAACAGAAACAGTGACAGTGTTCCCCTATTTCTGCCTTTTACATAAGCAACAAAGATACAGTTAAAAACATAAGAATGAAGTCTGTGGGTCTGACACACTTTCTACTTTGAGAATTTGATTTGAGATTTTACTTTATGGTAAATTGAGGGTTGGCTAGTAGTTAATATATATTTTTAGTTATTCTGCTAAAGGGTTAGACCAGGGGTCTGCAAACTTTACAATCAAAAGAGCCATTTCTGCTCCTTGTCTCACTAATAAAATGTGTCCAGAGCCACAAAACAAGCTACAACTGTGATTAACAACTGGTGGTCCGTGGGCCTTTTCAAGGCCTTTTCAGGAACCTTCACGGTCAGTAGAGGTGATATTATAAAACCAAAGAATATTGCTATTATTATTATATTTTTTTATTATTATACACATCAGGACAAATAAAAAGACCATATTCATGTAAACAAGAAAAATACTGTATATTGTTTATACCGAATTTCATAAAAACTAGTACAACTGAATTATTCAGGCATTTTTTCCTTCTAATTTTTATTATTATATAGTCTTCAAATTCTTTAAAGGTAATTCTGATGGATTTGAGAAAAATAAGTTCTATTGTTTAAGTAAACAACAGGCTAGCATGAGCTAACATGTTGTACCTTTTTTATGAGTAGTATTGATAACATATTTGCACACAAATTGATTTCTGTTGTGGGTATAAAAACCAAAAAAAACTATTTATTTTGTTACGTTTGGTCACATTTTCAAAGAGCCACTGCAGAGGGACCAAAGAGCCACATGTGG
Organism: Austrofundulus limnaeus; assembly: GCF_001266775.1. Taxonomy (NCBI): domain Eukaryota; kingdom Metazoa; phylum Chordata; class Actinopteri; order Cyprinodontiformes; family Rivulidae; genus Austrofundulus; species Austrofundulus limnaeus. Next base: position 375,897 of record NW_013952895.1, read on the forward strand.
CCCCAGAGCCGCAGGTTGCAGACCCCTGGGTTAGACTGACAAAGGACACAACTCCKCTCTCTGCTGCTGTCTTTACTCTTTGTGCTTGTATTTGTGATTAATGCTTATCGTTAACCTGTGTTTTTCTTTGTATTTCTTCCCATAGAAACTAAACCTGGACCAATAATTTTGTGTTTTGTCAGTGTCCCTTTCTTATCCTYTTAAACCATAGCTGATCAAGGCAGATGGTTGCCTATTGCCTTGGTCAGGATGGGTTATTTCCTTTCCATTGTTGTCAATAACATGCTGCTCAGGATAGGAGGTTGAGAAAAAATGAAGATTTAAGGCAGTCTGCTGATTTCCTTTGATAGACAATTTTTACTAATCAGTGTTTTATAATGTCTGAGGATGTTTCTGTACAGTTCCCCACAATGACTTATTAATTTATGCTATACATACAAACTGAATAAAACCGAATTGTGTTTTTTTTTTAAGATTACATAATTCTCTAAACACATAAATAATATTCCCTATTCAGAGGGTATGGCTAAGTCTCAATTCATGGGTTGCAGCCAACATTGGCTGCAGTTTTGTGGGCCGTWTAGGCCGCTCGTGTCGGCTGCATAAACTGATGTGAAATGGTCTTTCCTACAGAAAATGTAAGTTTGCATGAACATGCTCTGCCTCATAACCATGGTGATATGTTTTGTATCACATCACTTCAGTTGTTTATTTTTCAAGGTATAACTTCATAAAATTCAGTTTTAATAGAAAAACGCTTCAAGTAAATTTAAAAAAGCATTAATAATTTGGGTTTAGCTCCAGTATCAGTACTTGTAACGTCATGTTATTTAACATCCATTGCAACAAAATTGTCTTCAGTTAAGTGGTTTAACTTACATTTTTCATTAAAATTCCAATAAAATTCAAAACTCCATCATTAAAAAAAAAGGAAAAAACTCCACCGTAAAGTTTTAAAAAAAAACTTTGCCGTTTTTGTTTTTTTGTTTAATTTGCTGATGGTGAATTCTGGGATACMGTCAGACGCGTAGGATACTCAGATACAGTCGATGTTTTCGGGGKTTTTGGCAGCTGCATGTGTAGGCGCTGTCGAATTGGGACAGCCTATGGTGCGGGATAGTGACGTAAACGGCCGACATCAGCTGCAACCCATGAATTGACACACGGCCTATGGACTTCCAGTAATTCACCACGTTGGGCTAGCCTGGAAGCATTTGCTTTACAATATGTAATGGAAGACKAAGAGGAAGCTCCTTTCTTACCTCTGCCAAAAATCTCAATGCCTGAGTGGAAGACTCCAATGCCCAGATTGGAGGTGTATTCGTTTATCCAGTACTGCAGAGAAATGAGGGGAAAAATCAGTCAGGAAAAAAGAAGCAGTATTGACAGGCTCTCATCCTTTCGACTTAAATAATATAGAACGACTTCGTCACCAATGCTAAATGACTTCCCTAACTGTGAAGTCTCCTTTATTTAAGTTTGCCAAACAGTTTTGTTTTTTGATTTGATTCAATTTATTCCCTGTTTGTTCATTAGGATATATTGATCTGTTAAAAGTTTAATTTGTATTTCCAAATTGTTCCAGTTCTTGTTGTTTTATTTGTTTCTTATGTGATGAATAAGATATGATTTTACCTCTCATTAGTACTTTGCCTGTTTCCCRTACTAATGAGAGTCATTTRTCTCCAGAAGGATATGTTCTCCAACACATCTGTAAAAAATCAGGACCCTCTTGAAGCAATATATTGAAACACCATCCTGTAGATTTGAAATGAGCTTGATGATTTATTGATAATAAAACTGGAGTGTAAGAAAAATATTCGTTGTTCAAAATGGTATGTCCGAATAAACAGGAATCCAGCTGGATTTCTTCTTCAAAACTTTATTTTTAATCTTCTGATTCCAATCATCAGGTACAGCACCCAGCAGTCAGACCTCAGTGTAAGGCCTTGAGCTCATATCAAGAAAACTCAAACAAAGCAGAGCAGCTCTGCTCTGAGCAGAGTTTCTCCACAACACTCTGACATCTCCTTTCTACTATAATAATAAATTGACCTTATATTGTACATCTCTTCCTGGTTGCATCCCTGGAGGTGTTAGCTTTTACGTCAGACGTCAGAACGTGACTTATTTTGTTTAGACTAAAGAAAGAACACATGATAAGACACACACCAACTCTTAGTCTGTTATGGCCTCAAAGCTGCAATGATCAGAAAGTATAAAATGCAATACTGCATCTAACATTCAATTAATCCATTACAAAATTTCCTTCAGGAGCAACAATTGTTGAATATGCTGGTATAGATGCTGGKATAGATTCTCAGTCAACATGGTATATCCAAAAAAAAAAAAAACATTAAAAAGTAAACAAAACAAAGCATCTAGACTTTTTTTCTGTGGTTGAATACTTTCCATACTTTCCATGGGGGAAGCTTTCTTAATTCAAACAAGGGAGTGGCTTTCCAATCTTTAAACTGAAAGCTGCATAAGAGCATCTCAAACTTTACAATTTTCATTTTTAAATTTTTAAGTGAAGAGAAAATAGAGACAGAGAGAAAAACAGAGAGAAGTAATTAGAAAGATAGAAAGATTGAAATAGCTATTAGAAGTATATTAAATATACACCAACAAAACACAGGACCACACAC
>NW_013952895.1:379544-380876 GCF_001266775.1 Austrofundulus limnaeus
ACACACACACACACACACACACACACACACACACACACACACAGCCACATTATGTACAGAGCAGAGCCACATTATGTACAGAGCAGATAGCCAAGGCCCGGCCAGGGGGCCACCCACAGGAACCAAGAGCCACACCTCAGGAGACCAAGCAGCACCAGGGAGGATGGAGAGCCAGCCCCGCCCCCAGCAACTGTCCAAGCCCCGAGCCCACCCACAGCCCAGGGCCGCACCTGGTGGGCACTAGTTCCCCAAAGCGCTATAGTGCTAATTGCAGACCTAAAAATCTTGTTTACACTTTAGGGCTTTTGCTAAATATTTTGAACTGCATGCAGATTTACACTTTCTAAATTTAAAATTGCAGTAGAGCTACATTAATTCTTTCATCAAGTATCAATCATAATTATCTTACACAGCAGAGGAAGAAAGCTATCCCAAATCAATACAATGCAAAATCATTGTAACTTAACTGCACTACTTCTGATAACAGTGTATTCTCATACTCTGTCCTCCTGTGTCACGGTTTTCCTTTAGGAGACAATTCCCACAATTCTTTGCGTTTTGTGGCAGAAAGCAACTGGAGTTACGTCAATGGGCGACACTCCCAGTCCCAGTCCTTCTCTACCAACACACCAGTTGCAGTTCTGCTTTCCCATTTAAAATTACTAATATATTGCATGTTTTCTTATTGAAGCCCTACCATAAACAGATGAAAATGACCAAGAAGCAGATAAATAGCAATCATCAAAAACTGTTTGTATCATGAGCCAACAAATCACCTCCCCAAACTGCTGTAAAAGTAAAGTAATGTGCCTGTAGTTGGCAGTATTATCCAAGAGTGGTTCATGTCATCATTGGAATTTACTCTAGTGAACTCTGAGTCAATTTTGTGCTTTACAATTAGCTTCCGCTAAGATTTATTGAATGTAAGCACTTTAGAACTTGCACAACTAACCGTTTGAATTAGCACTGCCCACCACTGGTTACCACCCATCTCTTAAAAAWAGGAATCATCCTTTAATGGGCAATTAAATGCGCAGGTTTTCCTCCAGAAAACCGGCTAAGCCCAGTGTTAGGGCCGCTTTGGCAGCCCACCAGCGGCCCACCATGTTTGTTAAAAAAAATGTTAAAGTTGACAGGAAATTTGAAAATGACGTATTGTAACTATGTGTTATTGTAAAACATTGTTGACAATTCTTAAACACCCACTATAAACTGGCAGTTATTTTAAACTTACTGCACTTTGAAATAATGTATTTGTATTTTTAAATGGATAAAAACTAAAAATGAAATTTGTATTTTGAAGTTTACCAAGGAAAGAAATCACAACAAATG
>NW_013952895.1:381876-386166 GCF_001266775.1 Austrofundulus limnaeus
AAAAAAAAAAAAAAAAAAAAAAAAAACACGCTGTCGCTCGTAACTTTCCACTACACTCTGCAACGAGCATCTTTGGAGGAGGGTACACAAAGAGGTTGTTTTGTAGGCTTACTGCAACAGGTCGCGTGATTTTACCGTTAAAAACGCATATGTCAGCAAAAAGCCCAGATACTTGGCTTTCAGGAACTGTTGGAATTTTTCAGATTGCACAAATGGTTGAGAACTTAAGGCATTTAAAAATAAAAAAAGATGACTTAAAATACGCTGCGGGAAACCCTGAACGTGGATTTAAATGTGATTCGTTCCATATTCCTATAAATGTCCAACACACACACACACACGTCGGTCACACACTAAATCTTACACTGATAAAAGCCCCTCTCCAAGCTCCACTCCTGTGTGTGTCGGTGCTGCCTACAGTACATGTGGTGCTGTCACRGTTGCCTAGAGACACTCCACACACCGGCACTGCTCACAAAACCCACGCCTTTTAAAAATATCCAATACATGTGGCTTATTTAACAAATTTTTGATTTTTTTTTATAAAGTAGGTCAAATATGTTTTTTTTATTGTTAAGAGTGTACTTTAGAATAATTCCATTGGCTCTGCCTTTTTTCTCCTCGTTTATTGAACTTTATGGGACAGTTTTCAAAATGGCCACCAGAATACATATTTTGAGCTCTAACTGGGTTTTTAGTCTACATGAAGCCATGAACTTGTTTTCTAAATCCATGTTTTCAAGTATGAAGGATCCAGAATTCATTTTTAGATGACAGCCATCTTGGATTTTAAAAATGGCCACCAGAATACACATTTCGCTCTTACCTTGTTTCTGTACCACATGCACTTGGTGTCTAAACTCATTCTGTCAGGTTTGCAGGAARGAATGAACTCAGGTCCGGATGGAGGAATGAAGTTTTTAAGTAATAGGGATTTATTAAATAACAAAAACAAAAGAGCTGGCAGGGCAGCTAAAATAAAACACGACACGACACGACACGACACGACACGACACGACACGACACGACATGACATGACACGACACGACACGACGGGGTCACGGGACACACAGGGACAACGAGACAGGAGGGATAATCCATATAATGAACCAGCGAGGAATGAACAGAAGAGAAAGGTATTTATACAGACTGATGATGAGAGAAGATGAACAGCTGGAAGAGACTAATTAGAAAGCACTGACAGGCGTGTGAATACTGAGGAGGGGAAAACAGCTGAGGAGAAAAGATGAGTAATGGCGCAGGGAAGACACAAGAGGGAGACTACAGACAAAACAAAAAGAACACAACGACTGAGACAGATGGAACGGGTGGGTCAAACTGGCAACCCACAGTAACAACCATTTTGTTTTTAATGAACATATTTTGAATTTAAATTATAAATGTCTCTTTGCTTTTGTTGCAGGATGATGACATCGCAACAAAACCTGTGCACCAACAGCAGCTGCGTTACATTTCAAAATTCTTAATGTATACTTAATCATTTAGCTCCTCCAACATTTTAGACCTCAGTACAGTGTTCCGGGCCTGGGTCCCACTGGGAGGAGACCCAGAAGAAGACCCAGGACACGCTGGAGGGACTATGTTTCTCGGCTGGCCTGGGAACGCCTTGGGATTCCCCCGGATGAGCAGGCCCAAGTTGTTGGGGAGAGGGACATCTGGGTCTCTCTGCTTGGGCTGCTGCCCCTGCGACCTGACCCCGGATAAGCGGCAAAAAACGGACGGACGGGCAGTTTAAGATTTACATTTTACATTCAGATATTTACATTTTGATTTAGGATATTTAGTAAAAAAAAAAAAAATTGTTATGGACTAATTATCTATATCTGTTTCACCTTGACACTGTCCAGTACTCATATATCTTATGATCAATGTCAATCTGTTTGCCCAGACGTCAGGACTCCGGCAACGGACTGACCTCTCTTGTCTGAGTAGGTAACTCTTTGGGCTAAGAGCCCTGTTATTGGCTAGGCAGTTACAGTTGGCGATCTGTGATTGGTTTTATTCACATCATATGATGTTATCATGATGTATATTATTGGCTGCTTTCCGCTGATGCGCCAGTCACAACATGACAGACTTCCTGATTGACTTCTGTTTGTTGTCGCTCAGAATTAAATCATTTTGACGACCATACACGCAGACTTTCCGTGCATTTATTCCAACGTGTTTCTGCATTCTTGGTAAATCATGCGGCGACAATAATAAATAAAAAGAAATAGCAAAATGTAAGAAATGTGAGCTAAATAATAAAATATTCATGGAGATTTTCCAGCTAAATCATGACGTGATTTATTTTTTATTTTTTACATTTAGGCTACACTTGGCACTAGGGGTGTGAGAAAATATCGATACACTGGAATATCGCGATGTTTCATTTCCCGATACTGTATCGATATTCTAAAGCCCTGTATCGATTTTTTATTAAGGTTTAAAATGTCCACTTTCCTGCCAGCCATTCATTTTTATGTTGTAGTTCAGCCTCTGACCACTAGTTGGCAGCAGTGAGCCAGCCATTTGGCTCCTCTACCTCTTGAGCACCATAGAGTAAGGGTAGCATTAGCATTGTGAGTAAACATTAGCTTCATGCTCCGATAGCTGAATCTGAGCGGAAAAGACCGACACCCTCTGCCTTCTAAGCTGAGGTAAGGTTACGAACAGTTACTTATTTGTCAGAATGTCTGTATTTTAAGCCAAATTAAATGTTTCGTGCACTCTTTTTTCCAACTGTAGTCATGTCACGTTACAGAAGGCAGGCAGGCATGCATACATAGCGCATGCGTCTCTAGCGCCTCGAGCGAGCTCGGCACTCCCCCCGTGACATAAAACTATTTATTGGCAAATTTAATCTAATAATTGAAAACATGGATGAAATAAGAAATATGAAACAAATAAAATAAAATACATACAAAGTAGAAGACAGCTAAATGTATCTAAAGTATGTCTGTGTAATATTAGAATTTTCTGAGACAATGAATTTTGGTTTTTCTTTTTTTAGTAAGAGGTTTTTATTTAATAGAATGTTTGGACAAAAATAATCGCAATATATCGCCTTGCTTACAGTATCGCAATATATCGCCTTGCTTACAGTATCGCAATATATCGCCTTGCTTACAGTATCGCAATATATCGGGATATATCGTATCGTGACCCATCTGTCATGATATGTTTCGTATCGCCAAATTTTTGCCAATACACAGCCCTACTTGGCACCCCATACAAACGGGGGAAAAACAAGTTCAGCTTAGTTGCAAGGAGCTCTTACCATATCATACACGTTAAGGATCACAGGTTCATTGGCCATGATGGTTTATACATGAGCAGGAAAGGCAAATGATCCTTGACTCCACATTGAAAAGTTGCCAGTACCTCCACAGCAGAGCAGCAGGCTTCACCTCAGCTCCCTGCAGACGGACACCACTGTGGGTATAGTGGGATGGACGCGGCCCATCTCCGAGAACCAAAAAATATATTTAGACTTTTAAAAAAAATCGATGCTTCAGGGAGAATAATTGAGTGAGGAACAGATCAGATCAGATGTGATGATGCTCTGCGGATTAAAGGGCCTAGATTGGCTGGAAGCAGAAGTGGGCGCCCTCCTGTCATCAGGCGAAAGCTACAGCGGGCTGATGGCGACTTGGTGCGGCTCATAATTAACCGGATGCAGGAGCAGGAGTCGGAGAAGATTCCCGGCCGTGAGGAACGATCAGCAGCAGCATCCCGCTCGACTGCTGGCTGCCATCCAGTGTCCGCCCTTCTGATCTGGGATGACTTCAAACCCTGACATAAGTCCGCCTCCGACCCTCATCCGTGCCCCCCGACCGTTTCATGCAGGCTTTAAAGCGGGCTTCAGGAAGTCTGGTTCKGGCAGAGATGAGTCCGTTTGCAGCCGCTGTGATCCAGCTTCGTCTCCCTGCTCGATGACATAATTCCTGCCTCCGACAGCTGAGTTCAGGCTGATCCGCTGGTGGGAGTCCTGAGCTGCAACAGAGTCAAAAAAACAGCCTCGCGTTGAAAAGTAAAAAGGAATAAAATGGATTAAAAATATTTTACTTTGGTTGTGAATGTTCCGCAGCTGTAATATGACTATTTCCCCAGTCTGACATAAATAAAGTTATTCTGATTTCTGCTGTAAAAATTCGTTCTGAAAAATATTTAGTTTCTTATTCAAAAATGTCTCCCTGGCCAATCAGATGACTTTCTGATTAATGTTTTTATTAACTTGATTTTCAAAATTATTTCTTAAACTTTTCAATAAAACATGTACTTGAC
>NW_013952895.1:386779-387437 GCF_001266775.1 Austrofundulus limnaeus
CAGTTAATTCATTGTTAATTTTATTTCCAGTCACATTTTTTATTAATTGTTTTATTTTTGTATTTCATTATTTTATTTTTGCTAAGTTTTTACAAATACTTTTTTTTATTTGTTCCAACTTTTTTATTTACTGTCACATTTAATTTTAAAACATATATTAGTGATGGGATGATGGTACCTCAATGGGTGTATTGACACACTGCACAAACAGTGTCGGCTCTGGGTTGACACTGTGTTGGTCGATCAATAGTGACTGACCCCTGCAGTAGTTATAAAATTATTGCAGGTAAACAAAAAAGATAAGATGAAAAAGCTTACATGCTGCGAATCCAACATCAGCCTGTGAAATATTAAATCACCAGTTCTTTATTTAAAATATGATCTCATCACTGTATAATTTCATTTCCTCAATTTGTTTGAGTTTCATGAGTTTAAAACTTACTTAACACCTTGTTTGTGTAAACTGTTTGACCAAATTGAGTTTTAAAATATAGCAGATTTGTCTGCAATAAAATGCAGTTAAAATTATTAACTTATGTATGGAATTTTTAAGTGGCAAACCATATAAAAAATAAAATACTAATAATATATAATATACTGAAAATACTAAAAATTTATTCGTTTAAGCATTTTTATTGAGGAACAAAAGGTTTTGAAG
>NW_013952896.1:0-528 GCF_001266775.1 Austrofundulus limnaeus
CATGTCGGGCAGGTAACTTTTCATGTCGGGCAGGTAACTTTTCATGTCGGGCAGGTAACATTTGTTGTAAAAAAAAAAACTACAATCTTGTCGAAACCCTGGTTAAAAAGAAGGACAAACTGACTCCAGCAGCTACAGGATGGTTTTAAATCCTGACTGAAGCTGCAGTTTGAAGACACGGACACAGTACCTCTCTCGATGTCATCCATGGGTGAGGGCGGAGAGGTTTTCTCTTTGGGAGGGGAGCTCTTGGAGCTGGAGGAGGTCTTGTTAGTGCTGCTGCTACTCTTCATCTGCTGGCTCAGCCGACTGGTTTGTTGCTCCAGACGAGACTGGATTTTACTGCTGCCCTCGGCCCTGACAGTTCACATTAACAGTTACTAACTGAATATCTTATATGCTTAGACAGTTGTTTGAATTTGATAAAATGTGAACCAGTAATTAGACTGTTTACAAATGTTTAAAACTCATTTAACTTGAAAAAATAACCTGTTTTTTAAGTCTGTATAACAGATGATTTGATTTAAG
>NW_013952896.1:2518-3566 GCF_001266775.1 Austrofundulus limnaeus
GTTGGTGGTTGTGTTTTCTAATAAAATAAACAGGATACAAAAGAAATAATTAAAACTTAAGCATGAAAAAGCAAAAATATAAACACACACATAAATAAGGTTTTAGGGTAAACCACACCCTATATCAAATACATACCACTAGTGTTTTAAACATAACTTAACAATTCTACAGCACTAAGTATTTATTAATTTAATTTATTTATTAATTCAACCAACCTCTAAATTAGGTAAAGTAATGGTGACTTGCTCTCCTTTTCCCACTTCTAGTTCCCCTTCACATGCTGTATCAATGGATGCTGGTTTAAAATCATCTGTGGAAGAAGAAGAAGGAGCCAGAAGTATTAGTGTTGAAGGTACATTAAAATAAATAAATTAAAATAACCACGTTTGATTTGAGGAGGTGCAGCAGTTCATCGTCCCTACCGCTAGATGGCGGTAACACACAGACAGCAAGCTAGCGCTGTGCTAACATTAGCCGCGTGTTTTGACAGCTTGTCACAGTTCAATAAAATTACATTTTAGTCCAAAACATGTGATTTTACCATGGTGCTGGAGCAGTATGTCCATACAAATTAACGACCGAAGCGTCGGGACTTAACTACAGCACGTGTCAATCACGTCCGGATGTTTAGCTAACATGCTAACTAGCGTGCTAACTGCTAGCTACAGTAAAAAGCAGACGTCACCGTCTGATTCAGAGTTCCACTTACATCGTACAGTGTGGTAAGCGCTTTTAGGGTGTTTCTCAAACGTCTCTCCCAGTTTCAGGATGTGCTCCTGATTGTCAAAGTTTGAGTACGCTGCCCCATTCATTATGTCAGGAGTTTCACAAGCTGGAAACTTTACGTTTCATCCGTGTTTTTTATGCGATAAACAGGTAGTCCATTTAAGTCCCGCCTTCTACAAAATCCTCCTCAGTCATTGGTCAGAAGGATTTTTACGTTCCTCTGATTGGTTGCAGAGCTGTTAATCAGAATCTGTTGGTTACACCCCCTCCAGCGATTTTATTTTTCTTTCTGTGAAAACAGACAAACATATCTTTTGGCAC
>NW_013952896.1:6980-8335 GCF_001266775.1 Austrofundulus limnaeus
AAATTTTGAAGCACTTTTTTGAGCAGTAGCAACAAAAAAACCTGATTTTGAGGAAAAAAGCCTTAAAATTTTAGGATTTTCCCTGTGAGTTAGCAAAGTTTTGTTTATTTTCAGCTGGTAAATCTCAATATTCAAATATAATTTGAGGTTTCCTCTTTATAAGGACATCAAAAATTCCTCATTAAAATGACATCAAATTAGGATTCAGACCAAATATTTATGTATTATTGTAACCAACAAGACAAATTAAGTCACTTATATGGATTTAATTACGATATCAGAATGATCCAGGTATGAAAATGTAGCTTTTAAAACCAAGAATCTGAAAATGTCATTAGGTCATTTTGACCAAATTTGACTTAATCCTCATTTTGATATGATGGCTCACATATTCCTTCTACTGGATTTGGACGYATTTCTTCAATGTCACAGAAAATATCCTCATTTTCAAAGCATCATGGGAAGAACTTGAACACTTTCTGCATTGTTATGGGTGGGTTTTTGATCAGCACATGTGTCAATCCTCAAAAAAAACAACAACAACAACAACAACAACAACCTGTAAATCCTTTAGTAACACAAGACCTGTTTGAACAGCATCTCTGATGAATAGAATATACTGTAGGCCCATAATGATAGAAAAACAAGATGACTTCTTTAGTCATTAGCTTGTTGAAGCTGTGAAACTGCCAGTGCATGAAGACAGAAATCATTTTAACATTTCACATGAAATCCAACCATTTTAAAGTTGTATTTGTACAGTTACTCCCAGTGGAAGTATTATGTCAGGATAAATAATCTATTTTAGTAATAAAACATGCAGTCATTTGTTTTTTTGTGCATTCTTCAGGAAAATAGCCCTCGTGTTACTTTTAATACTTTGCTTATAAAGGCTTGAAATTGAGTCATTTTTATGTTGCAGAACTGCTTTCTTGTGTTTATTTTCTTTGAGATGCTTTTTTATATACATCTCATATTTGTGGGTAATAATCAGGCAGAGTTGTCTCTTTCTGTACAAGTGCAAGTCTTTTAATATGGAGTTTGCATCATAATGTGTTTCAGGACATCAGTTTAGTTTTCCTCTCACTGCAAAGAGCTCGAAACTCACAAATCATCAAGTCAGTCAAACATCTTCAGTTTGCAGCTTTGGCTGCAGAGGCTGCAGGTCTGAACTTCTGAAGCTGAATGTTTCACAAAACTATTTTTATTGATTGTATGAGGTGCTGTTTGTAAAGTTACACAGTCAAAAAATTACCACCAATATTTTTGTTTTATTTAACCTTTTATAAGAAAAAAGAACAGATTTATTTTTCAAAGTCAGTTTTTCACCATATGATTCATACATTTATAAATGT
>NW_013952896.1:9292-10723 GCF_001266775.1 Austrofundulus limnaeus
ACATTTATAAATGTATGAATCATATGGTGAAAAACTGACTTTGAAAAATAAATCTGTTCTTTTTTCTTATAAAAGGTTAAATAAAACAAAAATATTGGTGGTAATTTTTGACTGTGTAACTTTACAAATCATATATTGTATTCATAGAACGTGTATAAACAGTGTAAAACACATTATTATTTTATGCAATCTGGTGCAATTAACCTCTTGTGYACAATTTGTTTCATGATTTCTCAACCAAACACTGAATGATTTTAAGAGAGGACAAAAATATTTTTTAAAGTTAAAGATAAATATTATAGATTCTAATGTTGTTTCTCATCGTTAGTCTGTATCCCTGCAATGTAATTATAGTTTGTTTATATAAAAAATGCTTAATTTGGTGTTAAAAGGAGAAGTCAGCAGCTGCAGGAGCTGTGGAGGGGACAGGGGAGGGGACATGTGGACAAATCTGAGCCAATCAGGAGCTGAGTTACAGATTCACGTGATACCTTCACTTACCAAAGGTTAGGTGTGTTGGGAAAATAATGGTGCACTTGTTCCAGACTGAACACAAGATGTGTTTTTGTTTTTATAGATAAGTTGCTGCTTACAGCAGTTTTTAAAACCATCTGATAGAAGAATGTACATTTAGATTCGTCAGTATTTTCTTATTTTTATGTTTTTAGTATTCTCAGGCTTGTGTGTATTTGGTTCTGGTCCAGTTAACTCTTATTGCTCTATTAACCAACAGCTTTGTCTGTAATTTATTTACAGTTACATAAAACTGTCAAGCACGGCTCTGAAAATCCGTTCGTCGCTGATTTTTGCTTTGGGAGTTTTGAATTCCGAGCTGTCCCTGAACGCGGCACAGTTTCCAAGGAGAACCCGGCACAGAGAGGAGGTCGATGCTCTGAAACCCCCCTCAGAGCAGAAAGGAGGAGCAGACCGGACCGTGTTTGGGTTCATGTTGGTTCTGGTTCCGAGCAGCTTCCAGGGAGCTGGACCCACCTGCAGTGTGCTGATGGTGAGGAGGTTCTAAAGCTGCTGTTTGGACCTGAACCCGGACTGAAAGGCTCGTGATGTGGTGGAGAAGTGTGGGTGAGTACAGGAGGAAGTTCAGCCTGACTGACTGACAGTTCACCTGCACAACCAGCTGTCAGTCTGGTTGTAGCAGCTTTTTACATCCAATCTGGCAGCACGAGTCACACACTTCATACAATGTTTCAGTGTTTTTATTTTGCATTAATGGCTTATTTTATAAAATAACTTCAGTCTGTCTGAACACCTAAAACAGGGGTCTGCAACCTTTACCATCAAAAGAGGCATTTCTGCTGCTCTGCTCACTGATAAAATGTGCCCAGAGCCGCAAAACAAGCTACGACTGTGATTATCAACTGGTGGTCCGCGGGCCTTTGTGAGGCCTTTTTGAGGCCTTTTTGGGAGTCTTTA
>NW_013952896.1:17595-19039 GCF_001266775.1 Austrofundulus limnaeus
CTTCTTATAAGTGTAAAAAAATTAAAATCAAAGACAAAGAAAATAAACAATAGAAAAGTTTTTTTTCACCAGGGTGACCCCTACATATCTATAACAACACATATTTATCCGTTATGAGAACAGTAGGTGAGAATTGTGTATGAATGCCTGTGATTCAGTCGTAGGTCAGTAGGGGGCGAACGCGGGCATTGAAGACTCTGTATAAATGGATCAACTTCCTGGTTGGCCGGCAGTGTGTGGTTTCCTGTCAGCGGTGACAATAAACCCTCACTCCAGAATTCTGGTTTTGTCTGGTTTTATCTCGTCTAACAATCATTTTATTTAACATTGGTGGTTTTCTATTGACTTCAGTCTTTGAACACGAATATTTCTTACACAAGGATGTAACTTTAAGTCTAACATTAGGAGGGCTATGCTCTAAAACTTGGACTTGCGACCTGTCCAGGGTGTACCCCACTCCTCACACTGTGACTGCTGGATAAGGGCACCAGTGACCCTGAAAGGAATAAACGTGTTCAAAAAATAGATGGATGGTCTAAAACCCTGCATGTCATTTTCAGCAGTTATTAAACATGACATAATAATAAATGCTGAAATCATGTCAAAGTTCTCCAAAGACAACAAGAGAGTTGCAGCTGTGTACTTAACCAGTTCATTTCTAGTGTGGTAGTACTTGACCGGTCTCAAGACCACTTTTTGATGGTCTTGGTCTTGTCTCAATCTAGGACATTGAGGACTCTGATTTTTTTTTCAAGGCCAGTCAAGACCACAACTGTGGAAATATCACTAAACAGCCAGATTATTGTCCAATTTATTCGTTAACATTCTTGCTTTCATTGGATTTAAAACTGATTTGAATTCAAACCTGACYTGTTGCTATTGATGTATTTTTGTTACCGGCTGTCACCCATCCCCACTGTCTTCACTCACACGCAGCACTCCGGGAAAATAAGCAGTGGTTCTCTGGAAGCGGTAAAAGATGTCTTCAAAATTTTAAGTAAAAGAAATTGTCTATTCATAAATAATATTGTAAAACAACAACAACCAGGAGAAAGCGTACAGCAACTTGTACATTCAGCAGTGCTTCACTTTCAGACCTGCGCACACTGGTCAGTTTTCTACAATCAGAATAAGTTGATCCGATTAAGTGTTTACGTGAACGTCTTTCCGATTATCAATCGGCATAACCCACCCGACTCATTCAGATTAAAAATTCATTCGGATCGAGATCAATCGGATCAGAATAATCGGAACGGGCTGTTTACATGACGCATTTTTATTCTGAACGGCTGTTTAACCCGATTACTTTTGTTCACGTAAACGTAGCTATTGAGAGCAACTGAGTTTTATGTCACGGGGGGAGTGCCGAGCTCGCTCGAGATGATAGACGCATGCGCTATATGCGTAACGTGAAACCTGACTACAGTTTGAAAAAAGAGCGCAC
>NW_013952896.1:19588-21539 GCF_001266775.1 Austrofundulus limnaeus
AAACAAACAAACAAACAAACAAACAAACAAACAAATAAATAAATAAATCAGGCTTCAGTTTTCTGTGACCAAGTCCTCCTCCAGGGCCCTCTGAGTTTGTGAAATCTCTGGTGTTTGGCTCCAGAACACTATTTGTGTTTTTCTGTGTTTTGTTCGTTTGTTGTTGGCTGTTGTTTCTGGATGTGGTGGAGTTATTCCATTTCACACGCTGTGAGCCCAGTTGGTCTTTGTGTCCATTCTGCACATCACTACCTTTTTGATGGTGTTTGTAGGATGTCGAACCTTTTGTCTGGAAAAGTTTTCTGGAGTTTCCAGAACCGTCTCTTTGGTGGTTGGTAGTTTTTTTGATTACCAAGAAATGAATGATAATGTGAGCAAACGTTTTACCGTTGGTGTAGGTTTGCTCTCCAGATGTTTGGACCTGTTGTTCTTTGTCCGTGTTTTTGTGGTGACCCTTTGATATTTTGGATGTCTTTTCAGACCACCAGCCCTGGTAGAACTTGTCTTTGTTGGATCCAAAGTTGATGACAGGATTGTTTTTGGTGGGACACATTTTTTGTTATTTTTCTGTTCCCCTGGTGTTGTTTGTTAGAATCAGCAGCTGTCTTGTTATTATGGGACAAATAGGTGTACCTTTTAGCCAGTTGTATTTTCRTAGGTCCCAGATCCCAGCGGGATACTGGTGGGGCACAGACTGCCACAAAATATTGCCCCTTTCTTACTCAAAATCGCTGAAACCACACTCTGTCTCCACTTGGATTGTGCAGTCCCTGCTGCAGGTTATGTCTCTATATGTCACCAGTAAAATGTTTCTGATTTTTTAAAATACATACCTGACAGTTTAGCTGATGTTTATTATATAAATATGTATTTGTGTAACGTGTTCTGTGAGCTGAAACGGCTGTGAAAAGACTCAAGTGCAGACTGGAGGTCCTCAGGCTCACAGAACTGTAGGGGGCGCTAGTGAGCTCAGAATGCATGAGCTGTATGAGCTGCAGAAGAAGAAACAAAAAGTTAGAGTTGGCAAGCCACGTGCATCATTTTTGGTACCTGTTTTGTTAATTTCAGTTTATAAAATTAAAAGAAAATGTGCAGCAGAGATCCATTAATTGTTTTCCCTCTTGTCAAACCTGACTTTTAGAATAGAGAATTATATATTTTAAAGCTCAAACTATTTTTTAAACTAGACTTTGAAAGGAAGCAGCAGGTAAATAAGAGCCACACCACAGCTCTTCTGAAACAGAGTGGCTGTGTGCATGGTAGGGTTGGGCAATATTGGCAAAAAATTAATCACGATTAATTGTGGTATTTAGCCGATAACAATTAATTTGACGATTAATCCCCTGGAGTCCCTGGACATCCTTATTTCGTAGTGATGACCAATTTAGTGGGAAAGATTTGGTCTTTGTAAAAAAAAATTTCAAAATTGTGTGAAAATTACAGATTTCAGGCTATACTACATCATATTTTAAATTGTGTTGATAAATAAATTACAGAACTTTATTTTTAATGTTCATCCTATTTGAAGCGGAGAGGAGCAACAAGCAGACTGACCAGAGTAATCCCCAGTCAGTCTGCTTGCTGGTATTAATCATATTAATCGTCAAGTGCCAAAAAATAATCGATTAATGTTTTTCTCACGATTAATTGCACACGATACGATTATGCCCAACCCTAGTGCATGGGATAAAAACTGTCCATCTAACCAAGTTTTAAAATCTTATATCAGCCAAAAAGTCTTTTTGAACTTGTTTTGAGACTGATTTACTAAACAAGAACTGATTGTGTAAGAATAATCATCTTGTTTTCAGAATGTGTAAGATTATTTGTCTTGTTAGTCTGAAAATTTGACTCTAATTAAGTCAAAATTTCTGCCAGTGGAGTAATAAAATTTTACTTGGTAAGGTACCGTATTTTTCGGACTATAAGCTGCGCCCCCAACCCCACCCCC
>NW_013952896.1:22345-27884 GCF_001266775.1 Austrofundulus limnaeus
GTGTAAGAATAATCATCTTGTTTTCAGAATGTGTAAGATTATTTGTCTTGTTAGTCTGAAAATTTGACTCTAATTAAGTCAAAATTTCTGCCAGTGGAGTGAGAAAATTTTACTTGGTAAGATTCTTGAAATACTTGATTTGACTCAGTTTTTACTTACTTCAAGAATCTTACCAAGTAAATTTTTTTTACTCCACTGGCAGAAATTTTGACTTAATTAGAGTCAAATTTTCAGAATAATAAGACAAATAATCTTACACATTCTGAAAACAAGATGATTATTCTTACACAATCAGTTCTTGTTTAGTAAATCAGTCTCAAAACAAGATCAAAAAGACTTTTTGACTGGATATAAGATTTTAAAACTTGGTAAGACAGTTTCTGCAGTGTGTATGTCCTGAGAGAAACGTTTTCACCCTGCCATGTTTCAACTTGTGACAGTAACTGGACTCTGAGGGGAAATTTTCAGCAGTGCATGGACTTCATTTATAAGTAAAGTTAGGACATAATAACTGTTTTAATGAAATGTGCATCAAATGAGCTGCAGTTTGTGTAAAGAACACTGATTTGAGATATGAAACGGTGCACAACTTAAAAAATACTATACCACAAAAAGAATCACTAAACTAATTAGTCATGTTTTATAAACATGGGTCTGTCACATATTTAACGCTTTGTGCTCCACACTGACCCAGCACTTCTTTTCTGAAAGCTCATGTCTCACAACGTGGTTGGCTCCATCTGTGATTTGTGAACGTCTAGAGGCAGCGTAAAGACTGTCTGGTCCTTGTGGACATTTTTTAGGACTGATTTGGGAAAGAATCTCATCTGTGTTAAACATGAGTACAATAATAATAATAATAATAATAATAAAATAAAATAAAGAACATTCCACCATTTATTTTTAAGAACCATTTAATTTTGATCCATAAAATATACATCGTCAAATAGAGAATACAAGTGATTTTAAATCCATAAACACATTAATTTTAAATATGCGAGCTATTGATATTATGAAGATAAAAGTACAAAGTTAAAAAGAAACAAAGTGAGGAGTGAGCCATTCCTTTCCTGTTCTTTTAATAAATAGTTTGCAAATGTGAAATTAGAGCTGTTTTAAAACACCAGYGATTTAATCAGTGTGGTCAGAATACCTTCCAAAGTACTTTCTACAACAGGTAAGATATTAACTGTTTCTAAACCTTCTGTAGAACCCCACTATTAAAGGTTTGAACTCTCACTTTAATTGTGCTGTTTGAAAATCGAACAGAGCACCTCGGTAAAGTCAGACATAGATTTATTAGCTGATGGGAATGAGCTGAGAGAAACCACACAGCTGCATTTGTCTTGATTTTCTTCTCTCTTCTTTATGATGCCATTTAGTTAATTTAATAGAAACACTGAGCATCCTTCCATGTTTTTCTTGGGGAGGCCTCTATGAAGCTCCTGGGACCACTTGAATGCTGCATTTTTCAGGATGACTGGACTCCAGCAGGCAGGCAGGTGCATCCGAAAGCCTCTGGGGCTGACGGGGAAGCTGGCTGCCTTCCATGCTGCCATCAGATCATCTTAATGAATACAAGAAAACTGTTACTTCCACTACTGTGGCAGGTTGACTGTAGAAATGGGAAACATAAACCAATATATAGGGGTTTCAAGCTTGTTGCATATAGGTGTTTGATGAATTAACTGGCGGAGTCCCCTGTGAGACGGAGCTTCAACTCCCATCTCCGGCAGAACTTCGAACAYGTTCTGGGGGAGGCGGGGGACGTTGAGTCTGAATGGACCATGTCCCATACCTCCATTGCCAAGGCGGCTTATCGGAGCTGCGGCCGCAAGGTTGTCGGTGCCTGTCGCGGCGGCAACCCTCGAACCCTTTGGTGGACACCTTCGGTGAGGGATGCTGTCAAGCTGRAGAAGGAGTCCTATCGGGCCTTTCTGGCTTATGGGACTCCAGAAGCAGCTGATGGGTACCGGCGGGCGAAGTGGCATGCGGCTCGGGTGGTCGCTGAGGCAAAAACCCGGGCGTGGGAGGAGTTTGGAGAGGCCATGGAAAAAGACTTCCACACGGCTTCGAGGCGATTCTGGTCCACCATCCGGCRTCTCAGGAGGGGGAAGCAGTGCTGCACCAACACTGTTTATGGTGGGGATGGTGTGCTGCTGACCTCAACTCGTGACGTTGTGGGCCRGTGGGCGGAATRCTTCGAAGACCTCCTCAATCCCACCAACATGCCTTCTGTTGAGGAAGCTGAGCCTGGGGWCTTTGGGTTGGGCTCTCCAATCTCTVGGGACGAGGTCACTGAGGTGGTCAAAAAGCTCCTCGGTGGCAGGGCCCCGGGGGTGGATGAGATCCRCCCGGAGTTCCTCAAGGCTCTGGATGTTGTAGGGTTGTGTTGGCTTACGYGACTCTGCAATATCGCATGGACATCGGGGGCAGTACCYCTGGATTGGCAGACTGGGGTGGTGGTCCCCCTGTTCAAAAAGGGGGACCGGAGGGTGTGCTCCAATTACAGGGGGGTCACACTCTTAAGCCTCCCTGGTAAGGTCTATTCGGGGGTCCCGGAGAGGAGGGTCCGTCGGATAGTCGAACCTCGGATTCAGGAAGAGCAGTGTGGTTTTCGTCCTGGTCGTGGAACACTGGACCAGCTCTACACCCTCAACAGGGTCCTGGAGGGTGCATGGGAGTTCGCCCAGCCAGTCTACATGTGTTTTGTGGACTTGGAGAAGGCGTTCGACCGTGTCCCAAGGGGGGCCTTGTGGGGGGTTCTCCGGGAGTATGGGGTTACCGGGCCATTTGATACGGGCTGTCAGGTCCTTGTACGACCGGTGTCAGAGTCTGGTCCGCATTGCCGGCAGTAAGTCGGGCTCGTTTCCGGTGAGAGTTGGACTCCACCAAGGCTGCCCTTTGTCACCGATTCTGTTCATTACTTTCATGGACAGAATTTCTAGGCGCAGCCGAGGTGTTGAGGGGATCCGTTTTGGTGGCCTTAGGATCACATCTTTGTTTTTTGCGGATGATGTGGTCCTGTTGGCTTCATCGGAACATGATCTGCAGCTCTCACTGGAGCGGTTCGCGGCCGAGTGCGAAGCGGCCGGGATGAGGCTCAGTGCCTCCAAATCCGAGGCCATGGTCTCAACTCTCTGTTTTAACAAAGTGTAATTGGATGTTTGAAGGAAATGTGTTTTCATGAGCCCTATATGACTGATAAAATACCATAATCAACCAAGTCATAGAATTTCAATAATTTTAACTGATGGAACAATGAATTTGATGGGTGATAATAATGATTTCTGGTGATAATTCTTATGGCTCTTTTCTGTAAAAAAAAAGAAGAGGATGTTTTACATGCTTTYCCCCAAACATCAATACAGTAGATCAAGTGTGGAACAATTATTGCATTATATAATATAGACAGAGCTTTATCATTAAACTAGAAGCACTCGGAGAGTGCAAATCTCAGCCAAGACCAATTCCCYCCATCCTGTAATAGAGTTACAAAGGGGCACACAATACTACAGTGCCACCTGCTGGACACTTTGAAACCCACACCCTGTGAAAGCATCACAGCTTTGCCGATCTCAGAGTGTTAAAAGAAAAAAAAATTCCTGTATCCACATCGCGATCCAGAACATCACCAAAATTTAAAGGTGTGTTTCTTGGCCCAGTACACACATGTGGTAAAAATGTCATGACAATCCGTCCACAAGTTTTTGAGTAATGCTGTCCACAGACAGAACGACAGACATACGTGACCGAAAACATTACCTCGCCCTTGGCGGAGGTAATAAATCCTTTACTTTGTAGATTTCAAATAAGCAATGTTTTTTAAAGGGTTAAAAAAATTATTCAGAGAAAAAAAGGTAATTAATATTAAATATTTTGAAAAGCAAATGGTTACAAAAAAGAAAAGTCAGTTTCTCTTTCCTGAATAAGCTGAATGGTTTGACATAAACGGGGGAAAAAAAACAACTTTCTTTAATGTCCTCAGAGATTCAAAACAGAAAGGTAAAGGTTTTTTTTTTTAAGTAAAATGGCTAAAGAGAAAATATTGTATTCTATTTAAGAAAGAAAGGGACTAGAGATTTTCCTTCAGTAAGTGTTGTTTTGTTTCTTATCTGATCTCTACACAGACTCAGTGGACCTGCAGCATACTGTAACTGATCCTCTACCAAGAATAATTAGTTATTTTAATCACTGCCATTTCTTTCTTTCTGTTTTATTAACTCAAATGTTCTCATGTAGTGTGTTCTGTACCACAGGAGTCAGTTTCTCTACATTAATGAGACACCATCAGTCTGTCAGCTGCAGGAGCAGGAATGTAAAGCAGGTAGAGCCCAGGGGATGCTAATGTTAATGCTAATGTGTACACTTGTAAAGTACTGTTGTTGTTTTGGATCAGCTCAACAGAAGGGACTATAATTACCTTCCATTAGCTTATTGGCTGACATCAGGTGCTTTTTTTTCTTGACTTGCAGTTATTGTGGTTCTTCTTACTGATCATTATTGTGGTCTCAGTGGTCATTCTGTAAAAAAAAAAAATTGTTGTTGAAATGTTTATTTTACCCATGCAGAAACATGAGATCCAAGAATAAATAGTACTCTGTGAAAATGGTCAACAGGGTTTATTGCAATTGCAAGACACACATCATGTCACACAGGCATGTGTGCACCTCAGATACACTCATTTATACAGCATGTGTTATCCAAACAGACAAAAACTGGGCCGAGGAAAGACTGATATTTGATAAACAGCAACAAGAATGATTACTTCTAACAGATATTGTCCTGATATTAAAACACTTTGTTGAGAGTAAACACAAGATAACAAGTTAAATCATAAAACATGATGGCATTTTACAGTAAGCAAAAGAGGCCACTAACACTTGGCCTGAGAAGAAATGCAGGACTATAAAGGATAATTTATTTTTCCAAGACAAATACTATGAAAATTAAATATCTTACCTGAAGAAATAACTTTTAACGCCTTCGGTTTAGAGAAAAACAGTTTATTTCTGACCAGATTTAGAAACTAATGTCTAATTTGAGCCAAGTCTGGACCAAAGTAAATTACTGCTGTCAGAAAACAACTAAAAAAAGCCATTTATGCAAATGTTACTTTACATGTTAGGTTTGTATTACTTGGTTATTTACATAGAATATTGTTGCTGTTTGTAAATGTGTAAATCCATTTGTAAATAAATGGATTGCTTTTGAAAATATCTGATTATTGTTTTAAAATGATTTGTCCACTTTGGTCCAACTCAGCTGTTATTCTGATCAGTATGATCAGAGTTAAACTATTACTTTTAACTGAGGTTGTTCAAAGAACCATTTATAGCTGTGTTTCCATTCACCATGAAAATGAGCAAATTAGAATTTCGAAAATAAATTTGCTCAATGGAAACACGTCAATTTTGAAAAAAATTATGTTTTTCGACAAAATGTCTTTGCACCAGGATGAGGTGGTTTTTTGGTCGTATCGAAATACGTGTTTTCGCAATAATGCAATGGAAACACTTTTTTCACATCACAGGAGTCA
>NW_013952896.1:28218-29858 GCF_001266775.1 Austrofundulus limnaeus
TATCACGAGAACAAACGTATTCACGTGACTTTAATAACATTTCTTACTTAATGGAAACACCGCAGTTGCGAAACTGTGTTTATATCAACAAAGTTTTGTGCACATTTGTAATGGAAACGCAGCTTAGGACAGGTGAGATATTGACTGTTTGTAAACATTTCACAGAGCTGCAGAAAGAGCTGAACTATCACATTTCTTTAACATGATTTATTGTTCGAGTCTTCCTGTGTGTAACGTTGTACTTTGCTGTCTACAGACAAAATATCACGCTGCCCTGTCAGAAACAAAAGGAACAGCTTTTTACAGAACAGAGTTCAGAGGAATGCACTTAAAAAGGCCCCACGTTGTCGCTGATGTTACTTAAAAGGCACTCAGCCTTGATGGAAGGAATGCTCTTCAATCAGTGATTACGCCGGCTGCAAATGTGGAGAAAAATTTAAACAAAATGTCTCCTAAAGGATGCTCAGCTCCTCTCCCACATCAAGGCTGATGGAATCTGATTTTGAGAGGTTTGTGTTTTTGTATTCAAGGCAAATAAAGATGATAATGGAGTCAAATGAAATGCATTGAGCACTGTCCCCTGAGGAACTCTTTTGTTCTTCTGACCAGCCTGCAGGATGAAGTATAATCCATCCCCCTGTGTCCTGTTAGAACAGCAGATCAGTCACAGATGAGGGCAGCAGTGAACAGAACCAACACACTGTGGTCCAGTGACTCTCCATCCCAGTTACAGATAGCTGCTAATTAACAGTCGAGTAATTAAGGATCAGACAGCTGTGACGGCAGTAAGCTTCATGTTGAGAAGTGCTGCTGATGCTGCCTTCAAGCATCACTTCTTCTGATGTGCATCCTTCAAATAWTCTGGCATAATACAGCAGAGTTAGTGATGCAGATCAGTTTTTATAAATATTTATAGTCTCTCAAGAGCGAGAACGAAAAGAATTTCTGAAGGACACATTTTTATCATGGACTGGTTCTTTCCATGTGGTTCTCAGCCTTCGAACCGAGGCCTACATTTTCTTTTATGCTGAGTTTATCTCTGCTGAAAGCTGAAGGTGCTCCGTACTGTTTTTGTCTGAATGTTAGTCTGATGTGTTCAAAATGTTTTACAAACCAGTGGACAGTTTTATTCAAACTCTCAGAAAATGATCATAAGATGCACGTCTATAACTGAGTCACGATRACGATAMAGAAAATTCACGATTCGGTTCKGTTCGATACTTTAGTCACATGGTTCGATATTTTTTCAATACAAATAACAGAAATGTCCATGCTCTCTTTTAACTTGTACTTTATTGACATTATTTATGAACATTTGTTTAACCTCAAAAGTACAGTTTTTAAATTAAATGTTGCTGAAACAGCAAGTTTCTCAGTGGATCTGTGCTCAAAAATACAGCCTAGGTGGAGTAGTCGAACACAGATCCACTGATCCACTGATCCTTCAACACAGAGCATCTTCAGATGACAAGTTGATAAAATAAATTTTTAAAAATGTGTGTTGTTCCATACAAGGATGTATTTAACCTAAAGCACTGTTCGATACAGTTACATGTATTGTTGCACCCTTATTCATTACATGTTAAAGCTAAAAGGATACTTTTACTTGTGTACTTTAAAATGTAACACTGGGTTACTTG
>NW_013952896.1:29943-31363 GCF_001266775.1 Austrofundulus limnaeus
GTAATGAGAAAAAGTAAAAAGTACGCTGAAAAATAATTACTCGAGTAGAAAGTACAGATAATTGTGTAAAAATGTAATGAGAAAAAGTAAAAAGTACGCTGAAAAATAATTACTCGAGTAGAAAGTACAGATAATTGTGTAAAAATGTAATGAGAAAAAGTAAAAAGTACGCTGAAAAATAATTACTCGAGTAGAAAGTACAGATAATTGTGTAAAAATGTAATGAGAAAAAGTAAAAAGTACGCTGAAAAATAATTACTCGAGTAGAAAGTACAGATAATTGTGTAAAAATGTAATGAGAAAAAGTAAAAAGTACGCTGAAAAATAATTACTCAAGTAAAGTACAGATAACCAAAATTTCTACTTAAGTACAGTAACAAAGTATTTGTACTTAGTTACTTTACAACTCTGCCTGCTATAGTAATAATTAGACATAGACCAAATTACACCAATATTTTTTATTGTTTAATTTGTCTTGTGAGTTCAGCTAATAACCTCTGTGTTGATGGATTAAAGCACTCAGTTTCACTTCATATGTTGTTTTAACAAAAATAAATCACAAAAAGCATCAGGAAAATATTGTTTTATAACAGATTTTGTTTTACAAAATGTGTATATTGAAGTTTATATTTTTTAATTATAATTCTGTGTATCACCTATTGTGCACATTACTGAATTTATTTAATAAAAATGTATTCTGACAGTCGGGATGTCTCAGTAGATCTCTCCTGCTGGGAGGCACTGAAAGAGTCTGTTTGACAAAAAATAAAGATAAAAATAACACTCGGTTGATTCACTCACAGGTTTGCGCCTTGCAACATTTTCTTTTCTTTTTGAGACATTCCTGTACACACAGAGAAGGCAGAAACATCTTACAGACAACTCCCATTTTTTCTCAGAAGAGATCCCTCTGTGTGCATGTTKGTGTGTGAATGAGTCAGATACAGAATGCTGAGAAGACTGGGAGTCTCTGATGGTTCTGTACCTGTCAGCGCAAAACAGTTTTAGTTTATRCACACACATATAGCATCTATTTACCCACTGCACTATTAAAATTCAAGTCAGATGATAWTTTCTKCAGTAGGATTATCCAGAAGCAGTAGAACACACAGAGGTTGGCTCCTGGATCAGCAGGACCCTGAAACAAACGGTCTGGTTCAAGAGGTAGAGACCCTCCTCTGACTCCATGTGTGCTTTGCCTCAAGCAGTTTGGTTACTAAAATATAGATTAGGCTGCTGCTGTGCACATCATTCCTCCCCTTTCTGCTTTATTTCCAGTATATCTACCTTACATTAAGGCTTTTTAAACACTTGTGTTGCCTGAATGTAATAAAATAAAATAAAATAAAATAAAACATTTCTGTAAGACTGTGATTACCTCTTCGGAGCACCTGGGTCTTTAATGGTGGGTGTTAGACTT
>NW_013952896.1:34403-38330 GCF_001266775.1 Austrofundulus limnaeus
CTGCAATGACACGCTACGTGGCAATGCACACTTGTTTTTACATCGTAAAAACCCATGTCTAGTTTACTCTGTATTTTGCCAGACTGGTAAGCCTGGGGTCGTGATGATGGGGCCCTTGAATATTGTTGCCCAGGGTACAGCAAAGTGTTAATCCGGCCCTGATTGAACCTAAAGCACTGTTCGATACGGGTACATGTATTGTTGCACCCCTATTAATTAGCTGTGGAGCCATTTACCCCATAAGTGGGATCTCACTATGTTCTTAATAGGAGCCTCTACAAGTACCATCCACAATCTGGCAGATTTCACTTACAGTAGGTTATCATTTAATATAAAGGGGTCCGAACAAAAAATCTTTAACCCAGCTTAAAAAAAACACTTGGAATAGGGGGATTTATTCCTCTAGCTCTATTTAACAACAGAAAATGTCTGTTTTTATTTGTTTCACTCATTCCAACAAGTCACTTTTCAACATTATAAGCTGTAACATGAGCTAGCTGAAACTCCTTTTAATGTTTTTTTAATTTAAATGATAGCTACCTTGTTTGTTTTCTGATGACTCCTTAGTTTTTGGTTTGTCAGTTAGCAACACAATCCTGTTTGATGCAGACCTCATCCTAATAATTGTGTCCAACAGTTTACTTCTGTTAYTTATTGTCTTCATAGTGTCTGAGTACAAAGCTATTGAGATTGAAAAAAGCGAGGCCGCCTGTCTGAATATTCTGCATGACATTATGTCTCAGCCTGCCTCCTCCCATTGATGTGTAAATGCTGATGTTTCTGAAGTACGCCGGGGCTTTAAAAACAAAGATTCAGGTTTTTGAAACTTGCTGGCTAATCCTCTTTTTTTCCTCCTACCTCCCATGCAGCACAGTCTTTATGAGCCGCTGTGTCTTGGGAACAGTGGAATAACAGTGATCTCTGTGTTTTACAGGCTAATCTCGTCATGACTGAGGGTAAGCAAGCCAGCAAATCGTAGCTCCTTTTGATTGTGTGGAATACGTTCCGCCCACTGCACAATGTGTCAGCAGCAGTCTGATTACTTTATCTACTGAGCTGATTAATTTAGGCTGATGGTTAAGCAGTGGTGTATCTAGGATTTTTCTGAGTAAGGGGCCATCAAGGGGCCACAATATTCATAGAGGTGCCAAAAGTCTTTGTTCAACATCCTTTCACACAGATTCCCAGTGTATACATTTTACACTTCAAACACTTGTAATGTAATGTAATTTTTTTTAAAAAAGGTACCACTTTACAATAAGGCCCCCCTTATAGATGGCTTTTAAAAAGTTTATAGATAGGTTATTAATTAATCTGTAAACACTTTAAAAATTATTGATAAGTGTTTATTATGCAAGAATTAAGGACGAGAAAGAGACAAAATTGTGCAGTTTTATTTATTAATGATTTATGAAGTGTAAACTTTACAAAAAAATAATAACCTATCTATAAACTCTTTATAAGCCAAGGGGAGCTTGATTGTAAAGTGGTACCAAAAATTTTGCCCAGTAAATTTTCCTCACTAGTTTTTCATACTTTTTACTGATTATAGATAAAATATTTTCAAACATACATGTTAGAAAATCCAGCCGTCATTTGTCAGTTGAAAGACTTTTTTGCAGGATTGTTCAGATTTTAAGAAAAATTCTGTCAGCTTGATTCACTCTGGACTTTACTATTTGACTCATTAGAACCGCCCCTTTTGTTAAGAGACGTTTCCTAATAAAGGAATCTGATTGGCTAATATTTATTCAGAAACATGCTGTTTTTGCTGTTTTGTAATTCTGTTAAATTAACCTATTATCAGCAGAAAAGTGTATCAATGATCTTTAGTGGACGTCTTTTTCTTATCTGGCAGGGAAGTTGAATTTACCACAAGCCCTGTTATTTGGTGTAAAAATGGTCCATCTCTTACAGCTCTGAGTGTGGCTCAGTAAAAAAAGAATAGGCTGACAGGAAAATTGAATTTTATGGTCTCCCATCAAAGGGGCAGTGTGCATTCAGTGCACTGTGTGGCTGCAGGCATTCTGATTATGATAGAAGGCTCTACTTTGGTCATAGGGCTTTGAATCAGCCAATATGAGCTGAGGAGTGACACATCTGAGCATTTGGGTCACACAGTTTCCTTTACGCAACATCTAAAATGGAAGTGCCAGTTTAATGGAGTTTAGTAGTGACCTCTCTTTCCTGTCAGACCTACAAAGAGCCAATGGAAAATCGAACAATGAGTGAGTGGATATCTGTCTTTCCTAAACGCCTTCAGTAAATAAATACTTGCTTTAAAGGCCTGAAATCGTCTCATTTACTTTAAAGAAGAAAGTCAGGGGGTGACACAGAAATGAGTTTCATATTTTTGAAAACTTTAAAGTAAAAATGTGACTAAACAAAACTTGCATTCTGGTTAAGAAAATCTTGTGACTGATTAACTGAATTTTAGATCCAGTTTTGCAGTGGTGGGCAGCGCTAACCCAAAAATTAGCTTCGCAATTTCTAAAGCACTTATGAATATACTGTATTTAGGTCTGCAACTTCAAAAACACTCATTCCATTGAAAAAATACCAGAAGCTTAATTTTGATATGCAAGTTCAATTTGACACTTACTAGCTGGCAACAATTCATGTACAATATATGTACAACACTGCCAACTAGCGGTGTATGAATCCTTTTACAACTTAATCCTTCAAGCGCCGATTGCTGGGGATGTGATTTCCTGAAACATAACTTTGGCTCCTTATGTAAAAATTAAAAAGTTGCTGAGGATTGCTAGTTCGGCTGATTCTTTAAAAAGTTGTTGATGATTGCTAGTTCGGCTGCTTCTTTGTCTTTTTCTTTTGTTTGTTGTAAATTTTTCATTAAAGAAGCATCAATAAAGTAATTTTAAAACTGTTTATTGGAAAACTGATGCGATGCATTCTGGGTACATGACGGATTTGATTTGTGATGGGACACGAAAGTTTTCCATGTGGTTGCTCCAGTTGACCACTAGATGCCAGTCTAACCCTGTTGGCGGATTGCTTCGACCAATTACGTCAAGTATTGAGCTCCAGCGTTTAAACTTTATTTTTTTATAAGGAGCTGTAAAGTAAAATTAATCAATTCATACAAAATTTTAGTATGGATTACAAACGTTAACTGTTTTTGCTGTTGCCTTTCTGCTACGTAAGCAGACACAAAGCATTGTGGGAAATCAGAACCGTGACCCAAAGCAACAGTCAGCAGGATGTATACCTTCACAATAAGTGTGTTTATCTGGGAGGGGTGCTGTTGGATAGATCACATGTGTTGTGATTCATTGACAGTCATACCTTCTGCTGTTCAACATAATGATGACTGGTAGATAATTAGTTATTAGTGGTACTGCATTTTAATTTAGAAAGCGCAAATCCGCTTATGAATTATAAAAGTTAGTAAGACTGCTAATGCGCAAATGAAATATTTAGGTCCACAATTAGCGGATTTGTTCTTTAGTGGACTGGTGCCYACCACAGCAGTCTTGTACAGTATGTCACACTTTGTGCAGCCATATAGTTTAAACAGAGAAACAGAATCAGTGTGTCTTATCAATATGAGGCCTTTCTATCTACATGAACAAAAGTTGGTTACGTTCTCAGGTCTAACGCAAAAAGTATGCCTCCTACAGGTTACTGATGTACATGTACTTTAAGAAGTTGATTCATCATTGTTTGTTAGTGCAGATCAGCCTGGACCAGATGCCAGCTGCTACAGGGAGTGTTATTGGTTTGGTTCTGCCAAGGCCTTTTAAGCGCCCAGTAACTGCCAAAATCGGATCAGATTGTCACAGTTTCATGACGAAAACTGCGTCATTTTATTTGCGTTGTCGACTCTTCTGCCCCTTCTTGTCACAACCAGCTGTCGGAACTTTTTACCCCACTTCACACTTATTGTGTGATTTGATTTGATTTGAT
>NW_013952896.1:38569-41762 GCF_001266775.1 Austrofundulus limnaeus
TCACTTAAAAAAACAACAAATAAATAAATAAATAAATGAATAAATAAACTACTCTATTCCAGAGGCCAAGTGTTGTATGCCACCTGGAAGCAGACATTTATAAAGAGTCAAACGGCAAACACTAATGGATGGGGATAAAACAGACATTAYGCACAGAGGAATCTGATTAAAAAACTGTGAARCTTTAACCATGACAGATTTGTGGACAAATAATGTCAGGTGAAGGGTCTCCAATTTGTTTTTGTTTTTTAATTTTTTTGTTTTGTTTTTCCACRTTGTAGACTTCAGCGCAAAGTAATCCCATGCAGTGACGKKTGCTGCAGAGGGAGGGGTGAAAGCTCGTGGTGTTTCTCTGACTATTTTCTGAGGATTACATATTTTATATGAATTATATTTCTGAAAGCACCTTGCAGCATTGCAACAACTTTGCTACTAGTAAATGAAAAATTACCTGTCCAATATCAGATGATATACAGAATGACATGTATGAAATAAAACATAACTTCGTTGTTATTTCAACACATGCCAATAAAATGTTACAAGTTTTAAGCCCCCCTTCATTATAGATGCCATCCTTACTCCACAACTGACTTGACCTGTAAGATCATAGCTGGATTAGGGCAAATGTGGAAAACCTCCTTCAGTGTGAAGGCAGTCATTATTCTTCTATTACTACTCACTAAAAAGTTATTCTTTGTTTGCTGTGTCCCCGAAGATTGTGTCTTGCACCCCACCCTGACATGACTCTGTCAGACTGTGACAGGAATCAGCTAGAAGTTCACCCCACTCTAGAACAATGAGTTGCTGATCCTGAACTGGGTTATTTCCATGACCTTGTCAGGATCATGTCTCACTTAAGGTATGAGGCCATTGTGGTCCTGCTTCACATTCGTCATGACCAAGCTAAGCTGGTGCATAAAGACCTCCCAAGTCATGTATTATACACACACAGCCTTACACCACTTCGCATGTAATCATCCATGAAATGGACGTTATTAGGCATTATCAGTCCCTTACAATGGCTTCAGAATGTCCCGCCTGTGCCGGTTAGCAGGTTCCCCGTCCCATAGAATGGCTTCAGATTGTCAGCTGGTTAATATGAGGCATAAAACCACTATCTGGTTAATATGAGGCATAAAACCACTATCTGGTTAGTATGAGGCATAAAACCACTATCTGGTTAATATGAGGCATAAAACCACTATCTGGTTAGTATGAGGCATTAAAAAACTGGTTAATATGAGGCTTAAATCCACTAAGGTTAACTTTAGAGCAGATGACACGGTTAGCACTAAAGACACCGCCCTCCAACGGTTGTACTATATTGTGGCCTTCCAATAGGGCAATGGGTAGAGTGTTGGACCAGAGAGTGGGAGACCAGGATTTGAGACTGACATGGACACAAAAATTTTATTACGTTATCTTTTGGTTAATTACACATTCATTGCCATTGATATATTAACCCAATAGGGGGCACTGTCAGGACAGTCTGAAGCCTATAAGGCACAGTAGGGACCCTCTGAAGCCATTGTATGGGACTGATAACGCCTGATAACGTCCATTTCATGGACTGATAACATCAGAATCCCCTGACCTTGATCCACTGCCACTATGATGAAAAACCACTCTGACCTCGCTATGCAAGTTTTGTGCATGTTTAGAAAACAATCCATGACCTTTCATTTGTACCGAATATTACACACCTGAATATATCATCAAAACCCTGCATAAACTAACCCTATTTTCACTTTATCTTTATGTTGCACCAGGGTCCTTATCCAGTGTGATGGAGGCCTAAGTAAGCTTTAGAATAGGGATTTTTCTGGTTTAAATGATTTAATGCTTCCAATACTATATTGTCAATACTAATTTGAAAAACAAGCCAGTTTATGTCTGCATCATGAGTGACGTATTAAAAATAAACATATTCAGTCAAACTTACCATTGATGGAAAAAGACCCTGCTAATGGTGAGAATATAGTTCAATGGGTCGAGCCTGTGGAAGTGTGTCACTGGGTTCTATTGTGCATTGTGACCTTGCTCWGCATTGACCCAGTCCCCCGTTCTTCTGTTGATTGTCAAGCATCAGAAGAATGCACTGTGACCCACAATGCCGTTTTAGTTGCCAAGCAATCAAACTRCAGATAAACGGGCAGAGGACGTTTTTACGACATCCTGTATTAATGCTATGCTCCCCCACGAAACGTCAACATTTCCATCCCGCCAAGTAGATCAACAACATTTCTTTATTTGCTCCTAAAGCTAAMTGTGACAACCATTGTGAAGTAAATAGGCCTGCATTAGGTGAATATAGTGCTTATTTTTAATTTAGTGGCTGTGTGTATGTGTAGTAGAAAGGACAAATAGCCAGCAGGCAAATCCACATTTTCAGTAGGAAGCTAAACAYTTGAAGCCTTCAGGGCTTTATGAAAGCTGCCTCACCGTACTTCATCTCCATGTGGCTCTTTCCCTGAGTCATGGGAGCAGAGCTAAATTTAGGAGACCTCTAAAAAGTAACGATGTGGCGAGTTCTTCCACAAAGGTCCCTCTCACTTATTTTCTCTGTAAAAGGTTTGTCCGTGACTCACCCACAGCCCAGTCTGCTGAATTATTGAAGCAACAGTGAAGTCCTCATAAATTATCTAATTGTGGGTTTCTGACTGAGCGGGGCAGATTGGACGTCCAATCCTGACCCTTGGTGTTGGTGCCACCTGGACCTGGTTTCTATAATGAGAAAAAACCTACCGGGGTWTACGTGTGTGTCTGAGAGGACTCAGCAGAACAGGCTCCTTCTTACTGGCTTTTACAGAAATTACTCTTTAATGCAATAATTACTGTATTTCATATGTAATTATGTAATCATTTGTATTTATAAATTGTCCCTGATTAAAGTAATTTGAACAGAATTGGACTGAATACTCCCTGACCCCTTTTCTTTGTAAAGTAGATTAAAATTAGAAGCACTGGGAGAGTGCAAACCTCCWCCAAGACCAATTTCCTCCATCCTGTAAGAGTTAATGCACAGAAGCAGAGATGAAACACATTTGCTGAATAAGTTCTGACGTAGTGAACATTTAAGCAGCAGTATGATGGGATTTCTTCTGGTGGAGTCCAATGTGAAAAACAAAAGTCAGACTGGTCACCTGACGTTATTCCTGGTCAAACTGGTGTGGGATTAAGCTAAGTTTCCATC
>NW_013952896.1:44806-46250 GCF_001266775.1 Austrofundulus limnaeus
ATATATTCATGTTTATGTGCTGTCCAGAAAAAACACTTAAATAGTACAGGTAAAATTATATTAGCATTTACTTTTTTTGTACAGTAATATTGATATATAAAATAATGAATATTGTTTATTTAGTAAATTCTAGTAGTTTAGAGATTTTGATATTTTTTTGTCAAATTTCTAAGAATAATTAAATAAATGCTACTACACCCAAAAATCATTTTTTTCAGTGTGGATGAAGGGAGAAAATGAATTTAAAACAAAAGGTTTTCACTTAATTTTGCTCCAGCATGTGCTTCAATTGTTTTCTTTGTTTCAGTTGGACAGTAATTTGTACGTTTTTACACATGCAGACACACAGGAGCTTTTCATGGCTGGAAGTCAGGGCTGTGGTAGTCCACTCGTAGCCACTTCATGCCCCGCACAAACCAAACGCATGTAATCTTGCATCATTTTAGTGTGCTGCAACAAAAAGAAAGTGATGACACTGCATCACAGCCTCAACACTTTTGTGCTTGTGTGAATCCTGGCCTGCAGATTGTTGCTTCCTGCAGCACACACACACAACAAAGCAGAAGGTTTCATCAGATTCTGAGCAGCCAACTGTGTAAACAAGTTTGCATATTAATGAGAAACACAGAGTTTTATTGAGCGCAGACTTGGATTTTTGATGTCTACTAGACAACGAAACTTCTTTTTTAATAAAATGTAAGTTTGTTTCTTTTGCTCTGTTCTSTTTTTAATATTAAAAATCAAAAGCAGACATTTAACAAGGAGCTAATGAACATACTGCAGCCTGTGCTGATACGTCGTGATAAATGTTCTCACTTTATTCGTTGTTTGATTTGAACAACAACCTCTCTGATGACACAGATCAGTTTTTCCTGGTGTCTCTGTGAACATTAAGAAACCATTTATCTGTGTCTTTTGAAGCTGACAAATTGCTCAGTGTGGTTAATGGGTTGTAAATAACGACAAATGGTGAAGGCTCCATCTGATACAAAACACTTAAAGGAAGATTGTTTTGGTATCTGCTTTCTGAGTCAACATCCGGACGGTTTTGTAGAACTGAAGCCCGACAGAAACAAGGTTTTGGTGACAGTTAAGGACACGGTAAATTAAAAAGTGCTGTCAAAGGTTTAAACCAGGGGTGCCCAAACATTTTCCCCGAGGGGGCCAAAATGAAAATCTATCCATGGCTGTGGGCCAAATACAGTTATATAATACATGAAATACAAATACTTTTTTTAAGTAAAGTCCTTTATTTTTAACCATTAAGCTATGCAATGGCCCTCTTTAGTTTTAGTCTGTGCATTTGGAGAAAGTCTGCCAAACGCACAAATAGCAAAGGCTCATGGGACGTATCATAAATTGAAAAAATATGAGTTTTTGTGGCCTTATAAAGTGTGCAAATCTACATGTGGGGTTAAATCTGATCTAAATATTTCTTGTTGTC
>NW_013952896.1:46539-50060 GCF_001266775.1 Austrofundulus limnaeus
ATAAATAAATAAATAAATAAATAAATAAATAAATAAATAAATAAATAAATAAATAAATAAATCAGATCAGTGGTTCAGGAGATATTTTATCAACCGAAACACAATACTGAGACTTAGTTAATGAGCTGTTTGACTCTATATTTGTAAAAGTTGCAGCAGACATCTTTGTCTCAGTCCAAGAGATACTTCCCCAAAATATAAAAACTAAAATTCCTCCAGCTGTTATATGTTAACTTACTGTTTTTATCATCACACATATGAACTGTGAAATAAAATCATCTTTTTAACTGCTGCAGTTATTTGTATCATATTTTATTGCATTGAATTAAAGATGGATTTTACAAAGTTACTTCCAGTTAGTACCAGATAAGGCTGGCGTCACACTACAAGAAAATCATGACGATTTTTGTCCTTCCTACAATCTTAAGGAAGTCCAGATTATCGTGATGGCTCTAAAGATAATCTGAGCAGATATTCCTGCCATGGATGGTGAGTTAAGCGTGATCTAGTCGGCTCAGAAGGACGTCGGGACCGCTCCGACCTCAAATCAGGGATACTCAACATGTTTGATTTTTTTTGGTCTGATATCACAGTGTGTGTAGTGTTCACCTGAACTCTCAGCCTGTTGAATGAGACGTGTTGAATCATTCAGAATCTGGTTCAAAATCCTGGTCCTCACCTTCAGAGCTCTTCATGGCGAAGCCTCAGAATACGTTAAAAGTCTCATTTCACCTTACAACCCCAGAGGAGACCTCCGCTCACAGGATCAACATCTCCTTATGGTTCCCCTCACTCGCTTTAAGACCCCTGGTGACCGGTCCTTCTCCTCTGTGGCCCCCAGGCTCTGGAATGAACTCCCTTTTAATCTGCGCTCCCTTCATAACATTGTCTCTTTCAAGAATCAACTAAAAACACACTTTTTTAATCAAGTGTTTAGCTAACCATTCACCATTACTGCAGGCCTACCTCCACTGTGAATGCTCATTAATCTGTGTTTTCTTTATTATTGAACTTACGCCATATTTTCTCTCCCACAATCATTATGTTTTGTGTATTACTGTATATTTTAACCTGCATTGACCTTGTGTTTGATTTACAATTTTAGAAATTAATTTACTGATTTGATATTCAATTTTCGTTGCYTATGTGTAATTATGTTTTTCTATTTCATTTCATCTTTCCACATTTTTATACTGTTAGTGATTGTACAGCACCTTGTGAACATATTTCCGTGAAAGGCGCTTTATAAATAAAACTTTACTTACTGTACTTACTTAGCCAATCAGAAAGAGAGTTGATGTAAACAAAAACTGTCATGACTCAGCAGAAAATCTGGATGTTAAAAGTCCTGGAATTGTTTTTCCTCTGGTAAAAATAGTCCACAAACAATCAACATTGTTTCTTCCTTGTTGCAAATGTTTATTTACTCTGAACTCACGTCTCTCTGGAGGTCACGTGAGATTTTTCCTCTGAATTCTCSCGAGATTTCAGGAAGTCTCGCGTGATTTAATATCTGACAGTTCATGAATGAAATATCTTTTCATGTGTGGTGTGTTGTCTCTTGCTGTGTGTCTGTACACCACACACTGTAGGGCCAAACCTGGTGATTCCATGATGTTTTATCCTCATGTGTGGGCTCTATCAGTCTTTGAAAATTGGCCGACTGGTTTAAAATCTTGTAGTGTGACTCAGCCTTTATTGGAGTGTTTAAGGTTCTGAATGGACTGCAGGTTAACTTTACTGTTTAAGATGAGCTTTGGCTGCCACATTTGTCAGTGATTCGTTTCCCATCCAAGTCATCTCAACTTTGCCATGCTTCTCCTCCTGCATACTTTGTCCTAGAGCTGCCATTGTAATTTATATCTGTAAAGCCCCTGTGCCAAATGATGGCTGTGCYTTTTGGTGCCYGTAAAACTTATAGTTTTTGAAATATTAATGTTTAATAAATTATAATGGCAGTCAATRGAGCCTTGTATTGGTCCAATACTGCCCCCTGCTGCCTCTACACAATGTGGTACTGCACCATAGTTTTATAGTAGTTCAGTGATTACAATATTAACATGATTGTATTTTAATGTTTTACTGTAATACTGTCTTTATGTTGTCCTGTTGCTGTAAGATATTGCACTTAAGTGTCAATAATTGCATTGGCAAGGTAAACCTTTTCTGTATACATACAATCCAACCCCTGGGATTGTCCCCTGCCACATCTCATATAGTCTCATGATGAGCACTGTGGGCTTTCATGCGGGAGATCAGGGTTTAAATCCAGTTACTGCAACTTTAACAAAAATCTCTTCAAACTTCATATTGTCAATCATGAAAACATACAGAACCATATTTAATAAAGGTAGTGATGATAAAACAAAAAAAGAACCATGTTATGCCTCTCAGTTACCACAAAATATTTTGACATCTCTGACTTGCCAAAATTTTAAACCAATTTTATTTTCACTTTCATCATTTTAACTTCAACTGCTTGTAGTTTTAACTGTCTTGAGTGTTTATAGAAATGTTTTTTACCAGCTTCTAGCCAAGATTCTGACGTTTCTGTTGATATTAAACATGTCTATGCTTTAAAATAACTTAGAGTAATTAAAGTAGAAACTGGGGGTTTGGGCTTAAGAGATGAATGAACCAATTGGTGGGCCGAACTTTGGTCACTCGCGGGCCGGATGTGGCCTGTGGGCCACCAGTTGTCTAGCCCTGACTTATTGTTTTTATCATCACACATGTGAAATGTAAAATAAAATCACCATCTTTTTAACTGCTGCAGTTATTTGTATCATATTTTATTGCACTGAATTAAAGATGGATTTTACAAAGTTACTTCCAGTTAGCAGCAGATTATTGCAGTGATTAAGGTTCTGAATGGACTGCAGGTTGACTTATGAGCTTTGGCTGCCACATTTGTTCTAATTTATYTTACTCCAAGGAGAAGTTTTGGTTACATATGTTACATCAATTTAAAATTTATTCAAAATAATGACAATATTTTGCACAAGTCTAAATTTTCCTCGTGCTTTGGCGTCAGAAAGTGACCGTGAAAGTTTTGCTGTGAGACATTCTCTGAGTATTTATGATGCGTGTGACTGAAGGTCGGCTTAGTGCTTCGTTCCTGACGTTTTACTGGGTGAAAAAATCAATTTGTTGTGCTGCGAATGAGTTCTGTGGTGGATTATATTTAATCCAGGACACTGTGTGAACTTCTGAGTGTGATCCAGGTCATCAGAGCAGCTGTCGCCTCAGTCTGACAGGAGAGGAAAGAGGAGAAAATGTGGACTGAGGTGTGACAGTGTGACACAGCAGCACCCAAGGGCCCCCCAATATTGGAAAACCCTAAATTGGCCCCCTCATAATGAATTTCACAAATATATAAATTTAAGTAATGACATACTACCAAGAGAAAGTAGCTACATTATTTTTATAGGCTAAATCAGTGGTTYCCAAAGTTGGGGTCGGGACCCAAAGTGGGGTCCCGAAACATCAAGGTGGGGTCCTGAAAAGATTTTCTGAATTAA
>NW_013952896.1:52693-54442 GCF_001266775.1 Austrofundulus limnaeus
GGCAAGTACTTTAATGTAAGTACTTGTACTCATACTCGGTTTTCAAAAATCTGGTATCGGTGCATCCCTAGTTACAACTAATCATGGATCTCTTTAAAGGAAGCGTTAAAAAAGATGTAGTAATTGTTGCTGTTTGTTTGCAGAAATTAGTTTGATGTGTCTTAGGTTTTGAAACTGGATTACAGAACTTGATCAAGTAAATAATGGTTAATCTTAATTTCATTTTACAACCACACATTTGACTGTAACTTAGGTGGACCCCCCCAATAACTGCTCCTAAGAATTTCCCTGTTTGATGACCCCCCCGCCCCCCCACAGTGATGAGATGGGATCAGCACCTGTCTGAACTCCTCTCCTCCTCACAACTTGACCATCGCAGGAGCTTCCCAGTCACCATGCCGACCACAAGGGCTGTTCACGTTTCATCTGAGCATGCTCAGTTTGGCTCCTCTCCCTCTAACAATAGCCAGAGAGGGCTCGCACTGACACACACACACACTCACACAGACACACACTCATGTCTACTCCACCTCACAGTGGGAGTGAGACGGAGAGGAGAGGCTGCCTGCTGGGCTCCGCAGCTTATAACACCATCCAACACACACACACACACAGACACACACACGCCTCTAACAAAGGTAAGCATCCAAACCTGTTTGTATTCTACTGTTTTTGCCGGCTTTTGTTGCCTTGTGTTGTAGTGTTTGCACGTTTAGATGTGTAAAAGCCGAAGCTAGAGCGTGGAGGCAGTTGATGGAGAAACTGGAGCTAAGAAGGAAGCATGTGCTCTGCTTTGTGAGTGACAGCACCGTCTGTAGTTTCCTTATGTTTTATATTTATGTTACATCACAGAGTGGTTTCATGCTGACTAATAATCTGCATTTAAGTTTAGGAAGGATGTTTGTTTTGGAGGGCAGTTGTCATTTAATGAATGGGAAAGCCTGGTTCCATTGGAGGTGTAGTTGACAAAGCAGCGATCTCTGAATAATTCATGTCGCCGTGTACGCAGGGCAGTTATGGGATGACAGCAGGTGTAATGTGATGCTTTGCATGAACACAGAGAGCTTTTTCAAACTCTTTTTCATAACGCAGGACAGTTTTACAACCCTCACTTTGCTTATCTTCATGCTTCATATCAAACATTTACAGCCTCTTCACAATAAAAGTTTAAAAAATATATATATATACGTAAGGATAAAAAGATCAAATGTTATCTGATCTGCTAGTGGAGGGAATGTGAGGAGCCGGTTCTTGTGCCGGGCTGATCATGTGAAATTGTGTGTCTGTGAGTGTGTGTGTGAGCTCTTCAGACTGAAAGGTATCTCCTGTATTATTGTGTCGTCTCAGCTCGTTTCTCTCCAAGGCACACTTGGAGAGATTCACCGACCCGCCTGCGCTGAAATATTCACTTCCCACAAGATTAATTCTTGTGGCCGATGAATGCCTGGCTGGTCGATAACATATTCCTCTGCAGCCCCTTGTGTCTGTGCTCGCTGATCTCAGAGCAGCGTGAATATCAACTGGTCTGCTGTGTGACCTCATATGGAAAGTAGAAGTGCAAGGCTGGACGGTTTAGCGGCAATATTCTCTATTATTTTCAAACACACAACAAAAAAGGGAAAATTTATAAAGAAACTTTGAAGGATGCCAACGCTACTACTGCCCAGAATCCTAACAAAACCATCTCTTTCTTTAAAAAAGTCACAGTAAATTGGGACTCATGCTTCTTATTTATACTATATATATATA
>NW_013952896.1:55942-57854 GCF_001266775.1 Austrofundulus limnaeus
TATATATATATATATATATATATATATGCGTGTGTGTGAATTTATGTATGTATGTACTGTATATTTTTGTGACGTTTTCTGAACTATTTCGTGCAATTATTTGCAACAGAATTGCCAAATAAGGTCTGGACTTACCAACTAGTTTCATCATCTTCATTCTCCTTTGTCTCTAACATATAAGGCTGGATGAACAAGTTATTGACATCTTTTAATTAAATTGTAAATAAAACATTCCTGCACAACTTGAAAATGTAACCTCCTCTCTCAAACTGGAGTGAACTGGTTTGAAGCACCTTGAAGGAACAGCATCAAAACCATCTGCTTTCAGAGACACGTCAGAGGAGGTGTGAAAGAGAGGCAGATAAAGTTAAAGTTAGGAGAAATCCAGACCAAAGCATTGTAGTTCCACTTCATAAAGACACCAACTGAATGATTTAAATGTGAAAATGAAGGGTTTAAAAGCATCATATATTCACTTTAATACAGACCTATTCTACTAAATTGCTCAGGAAGCTGCAGTTACAGGGGCAGAACAAGTATTATTATCCTTCACCTTTTAAATGTGTTTACTTTGTTGTGTTGAATCATAAATTTCACATTCTTTTTATGTTTTTAATTGGGGGGTCCTCTGAAATCACCCACTGACCAAATGTGGCCTGCAGACCTTGTATTTGACACATGTGCCATACAATATACTCTACATAATGTCCTGGCACACTCTTGTGATCCAGCTGCATATTTTGTTAAATTTTGTGTGTTTTCCAAAGTTGCAGAAGAAGTAGCGGATTAAAAATTGTGACAGAAATGTCAGATTAACAAAGTATTAAAGGTGCTTCAGTTCGTGTGGACCCTTAAAGGTAAATGACAGACTGTTTTTGTTATAATTTAGTTTATCTGTTGTTTAGTTTTTGTCTGGTTGTGTATGTGCAGTTTATCAGTTACCAGCCAAATGAGGCTACAATAATTACTAAGATCTGTTTGACATAAATCTGTTGTTGCTGCTTCATTTCTCACAATCTCCTCCTCAGTTAATTCTCTCAGCTCACAAAGACCGAAACAGAACCGTTTGCTTTTGTCTGCCTCTTCAGATTTACCTGTCCTGTTTAAAGTGGAGGAAGTCAGCATGCTACACACACATACACACACATACACACACACAGACTAGGTGAAATTCTAACCAAGGGTGGAAAACAGACAAATAAAAAACAAGAGCATTGGTGGAGTGATGGATGGTGGGCGAGGCGAAAGTGAGAGGTGCTCTTTCACCCAGCGGGGAATTGGAAAATAAATTGACTTGACATAAGCAGGTTTGCATAGAGATATTGATGCACGGGAGTGTTTGGACTCGAGGCTCAGATGTTTCACACGAGGCYAATCATCTCGCTTAGCAGGACCAAAAGTCTTCCTGGGGTACATAATTAGCAGTTTTTATCAACCATTGATAAAAAGATCAAATGAAGTGGCTGAATTTGGTCAGAAGAGGGTGTCAGTAATACAGCCTTTTTTTGTGGTAATGAAATGAAAGCCAACATTAGACGTCTGTTAGAGACTGTCAGAAAGTTTACTTCACTCAGATTAAAGCTGAATTAGTTTGAACGTTAATAATTCTAATCATAAAATCATGCACCTGAAATGGACATTCACCAAGCAGTTTTACTCTCATACACTGTTATAATATAGTCAGGTTATTTTCATTCACATATGTGAGCCATCATATCAAAATGAGGATTAAGTCGAATTTGGTCAAAATGACCTAATTACATTTTCAGATTCTTGGCTTTAAAAGCTACATTTTGATACCTGGATCATTCTGATATCATAATTAAATCCATACATATGGCTTAATTTGTCTTGTTGGTTATAATGATACATAAATATTTGGTCTGAATCCTAATTTTATGTCCTTTTAATG
>NW_013952896.1:60334-62072 GCF_001266775.1 Austrofundulus limnaeus
CGATACCACAGTGTGTGTAGTGTTCACCTGAGCTCTCAGCCTGTGAATGAGATGTGTAGCCAATCAGAAAGGGAGGTGATGTAAACAAAAACTGTCACGACTCAGCAGAAAGTCTGCTGGATGTTAAAAGTCCTGGAATTGTTTTTCCTCTGGTAAAATAATCCACAAACGATCAACATTGTTTCTTCCTTGTTGCAAATGTTTATTTGCTCTGAACACACGTCTCTCTGGAGGTCACGTGAGATATTTCCTTGGACATCTGAATTCTTGCGAGATTTCAGGAAGTCTTGCGTGGTTTAATATCTGACATCTGAATGTTCATGAATGAAATATCTTTTCGTGTGTGGTGTGTTGTCTCTTGTTGTGTGTCTGTACACCACACATTGTAGGACCAAACCTGGTAGATCCACGATGTTTTATCCTCACCTGTGGGCTCTATCAGTCTTTGAAAATCAGCCGACTGTTTTAAAATCTTGTAGTGTGACTCAGCCTTCAGACGCAGCTTCAAACAGATGCTCAGCTTTAATAAATTTCATATTTATTTAAGCCTATCATAATTAAACAAACATCTTTTTATGTACAATTTAAATTGTGACTGTCCTGTTTTTTTTTTTTTCCTTTAATTTAGCTGCACTTGGATGAATGATTGTCATGAAGAAATTACCACAGGCTGCTTCCTCCCACTCTACTGTTTTCCACAATCTGGACTCCACAGCTGGAGTTCTCCTGCAGAGTTCAAGCAGAACTAGGAGTAAAGCTTTCAGTTTTAGTGACTAAGTCATGAGCCTTTAGTGTTAATAATTGAGCTGAAAATGAAAGAGAATAGTGTGCACTTTAGGCCCATCCTGGGTGGATGTGGGAGTATCGTCTTGGGAACATGCTGACTTGTAGATTGTAAGGAGATAGGAGAGTGTTTGAGGATGTGGCAAACAGCATACAAATAATTGTTGATAAGAGTGAAGCAGTGTCATGACTGCCCTCAAAACGAAGGAGATTATCCAAATTTACTGCGTTCTGATAGGTTAGATCGTGGAGAGCATCATCCACTGTGGACAGGACCAGACAAACATCAGGTTTTATTTGTTTATGTCTGCATCAGCCAGTCCACAGCAGCCTGTTTCAGTCTGTTTCATAGAYTATGTTAAGTTGTTTTAAAAAATGGTAACTTATTAAACTATCTGTGTTTGTCATCATGTGTTTGATATGTTAATGCATATTTTAAAATGATTGTTATATGTTTATATTATTAAAAACAAATTTATTTTCTGGTTAGTGATCTCAACAGTTTCTACTTTTACTATCACAGCTATACTGTGGGAGCATGCACCATTCAAACCAACAACCCAACAACAAACAAACAAACCAACAAACAAACCAACAAACCAACCAACAAACAAACCAACAAACAAACAAACCAACCAACAAACAAACCAACCAACAAACCAACCAACCAACAAACCAACAAACAAACAAACCAACCAACAAACCAACCAACAAACCAACAAACCAACCAACCAACAAACCAACAAACAAACCATCAAACCAAACAACAAACCAACAAACAAACAAACCAACCAACAAACAAAACAAAAACCCTCATTTGCGTTTTTATTCAGTTATTTGGTTTAATTTTATTTGACACATAAAATTAACAGCAGAATGAGTCTCTAGCTGTGTTTCAATTGACCATTAAAATGCGCAAATTATAATTTCGAAAATAATTTGCTCAATGGAAACA
>NW_013952896.1:68534-69512 GCF_001266775.1 Austrofundulus limnaeus
AATAGAAGCACGTTAAAGTCTCCATGCAATAACGTCTCCATTTTAACGTAGTGCGTTAAATCTAACCGTGCATGTCACTGAAGAGGTGTTTACTATATTCAGCGACGGTGAAAACGAGATGTTTTTTTACATCAGTCAATATATGCAGCTGAAACACCACCCACAGCCAGTTACTGCAACGTTAGCATGCTAATGYGCTTAGCGGTGCTTCGGGAAACATGTCCCCCAGGAAACAGTTCACTGGCGGTCGTGACGAAATGTTCCACACATGTTCAGGCCATTTAAACCGTTATGTCCAGTATTCAGATAATTCATATCATAAAAATAAAAACCGATTTTCCGTACAAAACGGTATACCGCCCAGCACTATTTTATTGTGATTGCATGTTTTTTTGTACTTTGTTAATTTGTGTTACAAATGAAATGAATAAAGTGAAGTGAAGTGAAWTGAAGCCGACTCACAGCCCTGATATGAGAAAACTTGCTTATTTAGAGGCTTTTTGTTCAGTTTTTCTGATTTGTTGTAAGTTATAGTCCGGTTCAAACTTATTAAACACCTTTTTAGCTTTTTAAATTGTTTTTATAAAAGTAAAAAAACTATGATATTAAAAAACAGACGTTTTACGTCATTGCAAGACAACAATACAATCCATGTTTCTATTTTCTGATTTATGTTTCTTTGTTTCTCAGTTTCTCTATTTTCTGGTGGTCATTTGTTTCCTGTTTCCTGCTTTCACTCGTCAGTCCTGCCATGCTCACTCACACCTGTTCTCTGTCCCATCAGCAGGACTCATCACTAGCTTCTCTAATTCCTAAAGAGTTGATTCTGTTAGTTTCATAAATCATTACAGCTTTGATAAAACTAACTCATCAGAGTGTTTGTCACTTTTTGTTAGACTGTTTGAGGAAAGAAAAAGTGCTCTAATCGAAGATGGAATGAAGATCTGATTAGTGAC
This sequence comes from Austrofundulus limnaeus, assembly GCF_001266775.1. Lineage (NCBI taxonomy): Eukaryota > Metazoa > Chordata > Actinopteri > Cyprinodontiformes > Rivulidae > Austrofundulus > Austrofundulus limnaeus. Next base: position 69,491 of record NW_013952896.1, read on the forward strand.
TATATATGTACAGTATATATAT
>NW_013952896.1:74638-76026 GCF_001266775.1 Austrofundulus limnaeus
GTACATGAAATAAAAATGATCAAGCCTTTCTCACAGAGTGAGGCTATAATTTATTACAACCACTCAGTTTCCCGTGAAGCTGCACAATTTTCTCACAGTTTTCTTGAAATTTTGAGTTGCCAGGTGATTTCTTAAAGAACAGGACTTTAAATTTTCTCCTGCTCTCCAACAAATCTTTTTGTATCACATAAAGACAAAAAAAATAGCGTTCTTCTGGGGCGAGGCTGACTGCTGAGCGTCACCAGTTTCAAATCCTGTGGTTTAAAGGTCACAGCTCTTTTCTGGAAAACTGAGAATTGTGCGCTGTCAGCTGGAAGTTGAAGAGACGAAGAATATAGAAGATTTWACTTTGAAACGAGACATCAGAGCTCAGCTTCAGGCAAAAAGCTTCACCTTTTATAAGACAATTTATTACCTGTCACATCCTGTCTTTTTTCTTTTGTTACTTTCAGYGTCTTGATTTGGCACTGTTTTGTTTTCAGATGACACTTTGGTTTCGTCATTTATCAGGCAGCAGAGCAGAGAGCACTTCATTTCTCCTCCTCCAAAATCCATCACTTCATAAAACTGTTCTCCCAACATACCATTAAAGATGGAACATGAAACTGTCTGCTGGGATTGTAATCACCACGGTTCAACACAGATGCTGCCGACTCAGAGATGAGCTGTCATTTGATCCGGTATCTGAGAGGAGCCTTTAGCTCASTGTAACCGTTGTTATGGATGCAGTCAACAAGCAGAGAGGGATCCATATCCCTCCATCAATGAGAGAGGCTGGCTGTGGCGTGACACTAAACCGCTCTGCTGATTGGGTGACAAGCACACACACACACACACACACACACACATCACAGCGTTATTAAGATTGCGCCTGTTTTCATCAGGGCTTGTTTTCCTCGTTGATCACAGGGTAATTACATGGTTTGCTGCTTCATCAATAAAACATGAGCGCCTGACATGCTGAGGCTAMTAACAACAACAGATAATTTGATATGATGTTTCCAAAACCAGCCAACAAAAAGCTGTTGAAGAACGTWAGAATCTCACACTCAGTTTATTTTAGCTTTTTGAAACGAAACGTCTTAAACCTCAGGTCTTGAAGTCCACATCTTTGCACAAATATTTAAAGAGCGGTTCTGTGTAAAGATTATTAATAATTATTATSTCACATGTTGTAGGTAGCTAAAAGCAATACACTCACTTCCCTCAGACTAGTCATTAACTTGTTAGTTCGGTCAGAATTAAACTATATTTTTTTCCCTACCTGAAGTTTTTCAAAGGCAACAAATAATGTACAGTGGGCAAAACAAACACTTTGATAATGCTGAGTCGATTGAAAAAGTAAGTAAGTAAGTAAGTAAGTAAGTAAGTAAGTAAGTAAGTAAGTA
>NW_013952896.1:77324-80236 GCF_001266775.1 Austrofundulus limnaeus
TGTACAAAGTATACATTGTATACATTCAATATTTAAAACAAAAACAAAAGGAGTTTAATTTATCTCTCACCCTATAGGTGGAGGGGATGGATACTAGACCAGAATAACACCATGATTGTTAGTCAGAGCTTATAAACTTAAGTTGTGAGGTGTTGAATATATTCAGTAGAATGCTTGAGTGAAGAGGTGTGTCTTTAGTTGTTTTTTAAATGAGTCAGTGTTTTCAACAGATCTTAGAGAGGGCGGAATGGCGTTCCACAGTCTGAGAGCCGTTGAGGAAAAGGCACAGTCACCACGGGTCTTGAAGCGAGTACAGGGTACCAAAAGAAGATTCTGGTCTTGTGAGTGTAAGTTGCGTTTGTTTTAAGGCGAGAGAAGACCGAAGATGTAGTTCGGCGCTTGGCCGTGTAGAGCTCTAAAAGTGAGAACCAGGGTTTTGAACTTGAGTCTGAATTGTACAGATAGCCAGTGGAGGTCTGATGATACAGGGGTGATGTGAGAGGATTTAGATGTTCTAGTTAGAAGTCTAGCAGTAGAGTTTTGAACAAGTTGCAGCCGGTTTAATTGTTTCTGATTTAAGCAGGTGAACAGGCTGTTACAGTAGTCAAGATGGGTTGAGATAAAGGCATGGATTACCATTTCCAGGTCAGAGGCAGGCAGGAGGGGGCGAAATTTAGAAATATTACTGAGTTGAAAATAGCATGAGGTAACTAAATTTTTGACGTGTTTATCTAGTGACAGATCTGAATCAAAACTGACTCCCAGATTTCGTACGCTCTTTTTAACAGTCGGCCCCAGAGAGCCCAGTTGTTTTTTTATCTGAGAGATCTTATTTTCAGGTGCCAGGATCAGAGTTTCTGTCTTGTCTCGGTTAAGGAGTAGCAGGTTGTCAGAGAGCCATTTGTTTACTTCTGTGATACAGTCTAAGAAAGAGATCAGCTTGTGGGGACTTGACTCATTGAAAGAGCAGTATAACTGCAGGTCATCAGCGTAGAAGTGATATGAGACATCATGAAAATTGTCAATGATCTGGCTTAGGGGGCGGATGTAGAGAAGGAAAAGGAGAGGCCCCAGGATTGAACTCTGTGGAATGCCACAAGTGAGTTGGGCTGGTTCAGAATAAGTTTGATTTTGAAGTACTGAGAAAGAGCGGTCGGAGAGTATGAATTAAACCAGTTTAATACAGAACCCAATATCCCAGTGTTTCTCAGGTTGCGTAGTAGAATGGTGTGATCAACAGTGTYAAAGGCAGAGGGAAGGTCTAATAGGAGCAGAACGGTGTAGAAGCCACTATCAGCAGACATTAGTATGTCATTTGATACATGTAGAAGAGCGGTTTCAGTGGAGAGAAATTTGCGGAAGCCCGATTGAAAAAGGTTGTGAATATTTTCATCGAGGTAAGCAGTAAGTTATAGTGATACAATTTCTCCAAGACAGGAAAGGAACGGTAATTTAGAGATGGGCCGGTAGTTGCTGAGATCTGAGGGGTTGAGGGACTGTTTTTTTAATTTGGGTTCAACGATAGCTTTTTTGAAGTTGCTTGGCACACACCCAGATGTAAGTGAGAAGTTCAGTAGGTCAACAAGTGAGGGCCCCACCACATCATAAACAGTTTTTAAAAAGCTGGGTGGTAGAACATCAGTGGAGGAGGTTGAGGATTTCATTTTCTGGATTACAGTTCCAAGGTATTCTGAGGTTACAAGGTCAAAGGAAGACCACGATTGCGTGGGGCTGGTGTCAGGTCTGATGTGTAAGTGTGATGGAGCAGAAGCTGGTTTAAGAGGGAACTAGTCCGGATGTTCTCGATTTTAACAGTGAAGTGTGTGAGGAAGTTGTGGCAGGTGGGAGCTGAAGGTGGGTGTGGGGAGGGGGACGCCTGGTGAGACTAGCGAGTCAATAGTGTTGAATAAGGTTTTGGGATTTTTCTTATAGCGGGTGATTAATTGAGCAAAATATTTTGACCTGGCATCTTTCATCATGGAAATGTGCATTTCTTTACATTAACAAAGGCAATCAAAAGAATGAATGTTATTTGTAAGAACCATAAGCTAAGGACTTCAGAACAGATGTTAAAATTTGATCAGATAAATCTGTAATAGAGAAAAATGCTGTTTAGAAGAGCTGCTGTGTGAAACACAACTTCTCAGTAGAGCAGCACTTCAAAGCACCTGTCTTTTCAGAACACTTTATCTTTATTCTAAGGCTCATATCACATGAGAGCTCCGGCCATCGTTTGCATKAATCGGCTTCTTTGAAATGCCTGTCCTCCCTCTTTTAGCCTCTCTGAATATGCGTAYTTGTGCTGCTCTGTTCATGGAAAACCTCATGCAAAAGAAGCCAAGTGTTCGCTCTGAGGTCATTGGCCGACTGTTTWATTCATCTGCAACATTTCCACTTCCCAACGCATGAAATATGAAGGAGATAAGATGACCTCCTGGATGAAGAAGGGCACAAAGGTGCAGGAGGTTTTAGCTTATAAAGTACTGCAAAAAATCCAAAAGTTTTATTTTGTCCTATTAGTGTTTTCACTGTTTTAGGTTTAGAAATAAAGTCAGGAATTGATGTGAGTGGAGTAATTTTATTTTACTCTTCAAAAGCTCCTTACTTGTAGGACTGTTGTTTTTTTAAACTGACTTATTTTGCACAGTTTTGAAGATGAATGTCACTTTTTCCTGCTGTGACTTAAACCCATTTCACCCTTTTCACTTTTTCTCCTGCTCACTAAATTTTGCCCTTTTATGCAAAGTGGAAGCGTATCCCAGTCCATATTTAATGCAAGGTGAAGAAAAAGAAGTGAATTTTTTCCATTTCTYAAAAGGAAAGATTTTTCAGCGGTATGAGTTGTGCTTAAAATAATAATAATAAAAAAACTTACAAGTGTAAAAATTTCCATCATTACATTTTTTACTGAC